>NC_056750.1:470821134-470823634 GCF_019279795.1 Protopterus annectens
GAATAAGTCAACCAGGTTTAGTACGCATGATCTGCCTTTAACAAAGCCGAACTGGGTTGGGTCAAGTGTTTGCAGGTTCCCAATGTCTTTGTTAATGAGTTCCATGATGATGCGCTCCATAGCCTTGCAGACTAGGCTAGTCAGGCTTATGGGGTGATAGTTACCAGGGTCAGTGGTGGCCCCTCCTTTGTGGAGAGGAATAACCATTGCTGTGCGCCATTCTATGGGCATGTAGCCTGTGGAGAGGCTGAGGTTGAACAGCGTGTTTAGGTGGGGGGTTAATTCATTCTGTAGTTCGTGCAAGATGCAGCCTAGGACACCATCTGGTCCCAATGACACTGTGTTTTTGGCTTTTGAAAGGGCTTTCACCTGTGCATCTGTGATTTCTGGGGCACTACTCTTTTCTGGTATTGTTGTGGGCCCTTTTGGAGATGAGAGGGGAGTGAAGTTTGCACTGAATCTGTCTGCCAGGATGTTGGCAATATCAGTAGGTTCAGTATATTTTGTGCTATTTTGCACTAGTTCAGTGCACATCTGCGAGTTGCCACTTAGATTCTTAACAGAGCTGAAGAAGGCTTTGCGGTTATCTTTTGAATCCTTGGCTATTTTTGTTTCAAAGTTAGCCTTGGATGATTTCATGAGGGACCTTAGTTTCTTACTGATACTGATCAGGGATGTCTTTCCTTCTTGGGATTTGCTTTTTTTCTGAACTAGTTTCCTCCTTCTATTGTATAGCCTGTTTATTGCAGGGGTCCACCAAACTGGTTTCCTTCTCTTAAAGAAGTGAGTCTTGGTTTTGCTAGGGATGGCACGATCCATGCATCCTTGTAGGTGCTCATATAGTGTATTTGTAAAGGTTTTTGCATCTTGGGCAGCATTACCCTTTAGCGTGGGGGCTGTGAAACTTATCACCTTGTCTTAAGTTTGCTTTAGAGAAGTTTTTTGCTGTGGTTTCCTTAGTTGGGGGTGGTGGTGGGGTGTGGACATCCAGAGTGATTAGTTTATGGTCTGATCTAACCAGTGACGGGTTGACCTCTGGTGTGGAACACCTATTGCCCATGTTGGTGATGACCAGGTCCAATATGTTTTCAACTCTGGTAGGGGAGTTTACCAGCTGATCCAAGGCATTTGAGTTGATGAATTCCAGGAAGTGCTGGGTCTGGGAATTTGTACTCGATTAGTTTTCTCAGTGAATGGTAGGGTAATTGAAATTGCCCAGTATCAGGGTGTTTGGTAGGACCCTCATGTTTTCCAGTGTCTCCAGAAAGGCGGAGTGGTGGTCCTGGGTCATGGAGGGTGATCTGTAGCAGGCCGCAATTTGCATTGCAGATTTGCCCAATGTTAGTTGCACACGGATGATCTCAGAGTTATCATGCTGCGTCACCAACCTGGAGGTGTAGGTATCCTTGATGAATATAGATACACCCCCTCCTTTTCTGTTGCAGTGTGTGTTCTGTGGCCGAAACGTGTGGTATGAGTTGTAGCCCGGTAGTGCTGGGGTGCTCTCTGGAGCCTTGAACCAGGTTTCAGTTACTGCACAGTTGTCTACGTTCTCCATTCTGAGGAATGCTTTGAGCGCGTGCATTCTGAGATTTAAACTCCTGGCGTTTAGTAGCATAACCCTCAGTTTTTTGTTAATTGTGCTGTTTACGGAGGTGGGTTTGACTTTTGAGCCTTGCCTAAAAAAGGCACTAAGGGGGCAGCAAAGCCTTGGCCAGTATTCGAAAGCTTAGGGGTGACAGTTGCAAGCCTTCTCTTGCGAAGCATTGCGGCTTGTCGAGTATGTTGTCCCAAGCTGAAAGACACTGGATCCCCTTTGAATAACACCAGAAACTTAGCCAATTGTTGAAATTGATCATTTTTTTCTTTATACTGAGGTATCATTCTTGGTGACGGCAGGATTTTACTCAGGGTCAGGGTCATGCCAGACTGGGCTGCATGATGAGAGAGCTCTTCCATGTCTCTTTTCATGTAGTCCAGGGAGGTACATCTCAGGTCATTCACACCAACATGAAACTTGACAGAGTCATATTTGTACTTGTTCTGGAGTGACCTGAGTGCTTGTGTTATGTGGCGGATTCTGGCTCCCGACAGGCAGCTAACAGTAACATTCTGCTTGTCCAGCCTAGTGAGTGGGACGTCAGTGTGCCTGACTATAGAGTCACCTATTACTGGTATGTTATTTCGCCTTAAGGGCTGTGATTGTGTGGCACACTGCTTTTGTGTTTTATGTGTTGTCTGGTTTGTGACGGGAAGTGCAGGTTGTTTGGGTGTCTGCTTTTGCAGGTTTTTATTTAGAGCTTCCGAGTATGATTTTGTGGATTTATGTGTATTTTTTGCCAGTGCTGTTTTAGTAGGTCTGTGTGCGTATCTAAATATATATATATATATATATATATATATATATATATATATATATATATATATATATATATATATATATATACATATATATATATATATATATATATATATATATATATATATATATATATATATA
>NC_056750.1:470826134-470906134 GCF_019279795.1 Protopterus annectens
TTTGAATGTTGGCAGTATGACTGGTATAGGGTGAGAGCTAGCTGATATGATGGAGAGAAGGAAGGTTGATATATTGTGGGTGCAAGAGACCAGATGGAATGGAAGTAAGGCCAAGTGCATAGTAGGCAGGTTCAAATTGTTCTATCATGGTGTGGATGGCAGAAGAAATGGGGTAGGGGTTATCCTAATGGAACAGTATGCCAAGAGTGTTTTGGAGGTGAAGAGAGTGTCTGATAGAGTGATGTTTATGAAGCTTAAAATTGATGGTGTAATGATGAATGTTGTTAGTGCATATGGAGGGAGTTAAATGAAGTGGTGAGTGTACCCAAGGGTGAGAGACTAGTGATTGGAACGGACTTAAATGGGCATGTTGGTGAAGTGAACAGAGGGGATGAGGAAGTGATGGGTAGGTATGGTGTTAAGGAGAGGAATGCAGAAGGTCAGATGATTGTGGATTTTGCGAAAAGGATGGACATGGCTGTGGTGAATACGTATTTTAAGAAGAGGGAGGAGCATTGGTTGACGTACAAGAGTGGAGGAAGATGCACACAGGTGGATTATATCCTATGTAGGAGGGCCAGTCTGAAGGAGATTGGAGACTGTAAAGTGGTGACTGGGGAAAGTGTAGTTAAGCAGCACAGAATGATGGTCTGTAGGATGATGTTGGTGATCAAGAAGCGGAGGAGGAGTGTGAAAGCAGTGCCGAGGATTAAATGGTGGAAGTTAAAAAAGGGTGATTGTGAGGTGGAGTTCAGGGAAGAGTTAAGACAGGCACTGGGAGGCAATGAAGAGTTACCAAATAGCTGGGTAACTACAGCAGGGCTAGTAAGGGAGACTGCTAGGAAGGTGCTTGGTGTGACATCTGGACAGAGGAAGGAGGACAAGGAGACATGGTGGTGGAATGAGGAAGTACAGGAGAGTATACAGAGGAAGAGGCTGGTGAAGAAGAGGTGGGATTGTCAAAGAGATGAAGAAAGTAGACATGAGTATAAGGAGATGAGGCGCATGGCAAAGAGAGAGGTGGCGAAGGCTAAGGATAAGGAATATAGAGAGTTGTATGAGAGATTGGACACTAAAGAGGGAGAAAAGGACCTGTACCGATTGGCTAGACAGAGGGACAGAGCTGGGAAAGATGTGCAGTAAGTAAGGGTTTTAAAGGACAGTGAGGGAAACGTACTCACAAGTGAGGAGAGTGTGTTGAGTAGATGGAAAGAGTACTTTGAAGGGCTGATGAATGAAGAGAATGAGAGAGAGAGAAGGTTGGATGATGTGGGGATACTGAATCAGGAAGTGAAGCAGATTAGCAAGGAGGAAGTAAGGACAGCTATGAAGAGGATGAAGAATGGAAAGGCTGTTGGCCCAGATGACATACCAGTGGAAGCATGGAGGTGCTTAGGAGAAATGGCAGTGGAATTTTTAACCAGATTGTTTAATGAAATCTTGTAAAGTCAGAAGATGCCTGAGGAGTGGAGAAAAAGTGTTTTGGTACCTATCTTTAAGAATAAGGGTGATGTGCAGAGCTGTAGTAACTACAGATGGTTAAAATTGATCAGTCACAGCTTGAAGTTATGGGAAAGAGAAGTCTAAGCTAGGTTAAGAAGGGAGGTGATGATTAGTGATCAGCAGTATGGTTTCATGCCAGGAAAGAGCACTACAGATGCGATGTTTGCTCTGAGAGTGTTGATGGAGAAGTACAGATAAGGTTAGAAGGAGTAGCAGTGTGTCTTTGTGGATTTAGAGAAAGCATATGACAGGGTGCCTAGAGAGGAGTTGTGGTAATGTATGAGGAAGTCGGGAGTGGCAGAGAAGTATGTAAGAGTGGTACAGGATATGTACAAGGGTAGTGTGACATTGGTGAGGACTGTGGTTGGAGTGACAGATACGTTTAAGGTGAAGGTGGGATTACATCAAGGATCAGCTCTGAGCCCTTTCTGAGTTGCAGTGGTGATGGATAGGTTGACAGATGAGATTAGACAGGAGGCCCCGTGGACTATGGTGTTTGCAGATGATATTGTGATATGTAGTGAGAGTAGGGACCAGGTTGAGGAGACCCTGGACAGGTGGAGATATGCTTTAGAGAGGAGAGGAATGAAGATTAGCAGGGCTAAAACAGAATATATGTGTGTAAATGAGAGGGAGGGTAGAGGAATGGTGAGAATGCAGGGAGTAGAGTTGGTAAAGGTGGATGAGTTTAAGTATTTGGGATCAACAGTTCAGAGTAATGGTGAGTGTGGAAGAGAGGTGAAGAAGAGAGTACAGGCAGGGTGGAATGGGTGGAGAAGAGTGTCAGGAGTGATTTGTGACAGACGGGTACCAGTAAGAGTGAAAGGGAAGGTCTACAAGAGGGTAGTGAGACCAGCTATGTTATATGGGTTGGAGACGGTAGCACTGATGAAACGGCAGGAGTCAGAGCTGGATGTGGCAGAGTTAAAGATGTTAAGATTTGCACTGGGTGTGACTAGGATGGACATGATTAGGAATCAGTATATTAGAGGGTCAGCTCAGGTTGGACAGTTTGGAGACAAAGCAAGAGAGGCGAGATTGCGTTGGTTTGGACATGTGCTGAGGAGGGATGCTGGATATATTGGGAAAAGGATGCTAAGGATGGAGCTGCCAGGTAAGAGGAAAAGAGGAAGGCCGGAGATAAGGTTTATGGATGTGGTGAGAGAGGACGTGCAGGCAGTTATTGTGAAAGAGCATGATGCAGAGGACAGGAAAAAATGGAAACAGATGATCCGCTATGGCGACCCCTAATGGGAACAGCTGAAAGAAGATGATGATATATACATATATATATATATATATATATATATATATATATATATATCATGAAAAATATGTATACATGTAAATACATATATATATATATATATATATATATATATATAGTATATATATAACATATGTATGTATATAGATATATATATATATATATATATATATATATATATATATATATATATGTCTGTGTGTATATACACAGACACGCACATACACAAACACACATATGAAACCACTATCTGGAGCTCAAAAAAGTGGAATATTGGGTCCTTCTGGTTTCCTCTTGTTCTTCCAGAAGAAATAAAGCACAAAAGGTAGGGAGGTAAGGGGATGGAGGGAGGGGAGTTGAGGAAAAATGAAAATGGACAACAAAGATGGAACGTTCCTCAATATGTGGGACAGAGTCCCCAGCTACTTCAATCCCAGGTGGACTCTAAGAACGGATATTCCTAAGTACTGTTGAACCAAAGGCTGCTCTTCCCCTAGAGACCAGAACAACTTTGTAATGAGTAACAAAAGTATGAGGATTAGCCCAAGTGTTTGTGGTACAAATATCATCCATGGAGTATCTGGACAGAAGTACTGAATACATTGCCATGGATTTAGTTGAATGAGCCATAAAAGGTTTTGGCAGGAATAAACCCAATTTATTGTCAACAAAGGTAATGCAGTCAGTTAGCCACTTGGCTAAGGTTATTTTGGTAACTGGTTACCCAATCTCGATTCTGAAAAGGAGACAAATAATTGATCTGACATTCTGAATTTGCTGGTTCTATGCAGAAAGAAGCGCAATTGTCTGTGAACGTCCAACAAATGCAAAATGTATTCTCCTTTGTTGCTGAAATTTAGGAAGAAGACTGGAAGGTTTATGGATTGATTAATGGTTGATCCTGATACCACCTTATGAAGAAAGGATGGGTTGGTTCGTAAAGCTACTCCATCTTTATGGAAAATTAAGTAGGGGAGTTAGAAGATAAGGCCTGCAGTTCTGAAACTCTTCTAGCTGATGTGATAGCTGCCAGAAATATTGTTTTCTAAGTTAAAAATTTTAGTTTGCATTTAGTGAAGGGATCAGGCAAAGAACCTGCTGCACTTTTTGAGGGGGGATGCAAAAAGGTTGCAGCATGGCTGGCCCCATTGGTGAAAATTTTTTTTCACAATTTTCTTGTTCAGAGACCACTAATGAGGTAATAGAATGGACTTCCTCAACTTCTCTGCTATTATGCTGAAGTTCACCAGAAGGTACGTTGCTATCAGAAATCAGTTGGATGTGATCACCCATTGCCACACTCTCAGAGTTTCTCAACATAAAGGGTAAGATCTGGTTCCTCACTGTTTGTTGATGTACCATACTACTGACATATTGTCCATCTGAATTGCAACAGTCCTCAAAGGGAGACAGTCTTGGAAGGCCTGCAATGCTAAGAGAACTGCTCTCATTTGTAGGACATTGATATGCATTGGCCTCTTCTGGGGACCAGGTGCCTTGGACTGTCTTTCCCAAAAAGTGCCCCCCACCAAAATTGGGACGTATCCTTGGTGAGTCTGGCTTTGTGCTGAAGAACTATGAATGGGTGGCCTTGTGAAATCCGATCTGAGGAAATCCACCACCTGTGATATCTTTAGCATGCCTGAGTTATTTTGATCTGGGTGGACAAAGGCTGGTACAGAATGGACCACTGAGTTGCCAGGGTCCACTGAAGAATTCTCATACGGTATCTTTCAGATGGTACCATAATTATGGCAGCAGACATCAACCTTAACACCTGTAGAATCAGTTGGGCTGACAGTGAAGAGTTTTGAATTATTTTTCTGATTTGAAATCTTATAGTTTGTACCCTTGGCAGGGAAAAGGAGGCTGTCATTGATACCATGTCAAAAAAGGCTCCTATGAACTCTAGCACTTCAGCTGGTTCTAGTTGAGATTTGTTGAACTGATTGTGATCCCTTGGTGAGAGCACAACTGGAGTACACAATCTGTCTCTTTGATCAGTACATGCCTGGTTGCAGCAGTAATGAGCCAGTCATGCAGGACAGGAAACACTTAGAATCTGTGCAGTCTCAAGTGAGCTACTGCTACTGCCATGCATTTGAACACCCTGGGAGCTATGTTGGGGCCAAAGGGCAGTGTTCTGAATTGGTAATGACTGGCTCCCAGTCAGATGCATAGGTATCTCCTGTTCATTTTTATGTGGTAGTACACATCCTTAAGATCTATTGAGCACAGCAAGTAATACTTGTGCAGAAAAAGCAAAATGTATTGAACTGATTTATTCAGATTGCTGAGATCCAAAATTGGTCTCCAGTCCCATTTTCTTTGGCACATAAAAGAATCTTGAATAAATTCCAGAGTCTTTCTGGTCTGGGGGGATCTTTTGGATGACTCTTTTCTAGCAGCTTTTTTACTTCTAGAGCTGCTGCTTTCCTCTGACCGGGTGGAATATTAGGAATTTTATTTACTGATGTGGGGGTTAGTGAATAGGGTATTATATAACCTATGGAAATAATCCTCTACACCAATGTATCTTCTGTAATGTCTAGCCAGGCTCTTTGGTGCAAGGATAGACAACCCTCCAACTGCCTCCAGAGATGGACAATTGGGCCTCCTTTCAGGAGGTCTGGTAGCATCTGTCAGACAAGGAATCTCTGGACCCTTGGTTCTGCGGGCCTTCTCTCCTGCAGTGGCAGCGTCTTCCATTAGAGTTCTTTCCTCTGCTCCTGGGGGAAATATCTCCATGTGGATCATGGAAAGGACCCTGGGATTATTTGAACAACATTTTCCAACCACCTTGTTGATTCTTAAAAAAATGTTCTTTGATATGTTGAAAAATATATGCTCACTGTAGATAAGGTCTTACCATCCTGCTCACATCTGGAGTGTGTGTCTTTCACTTTGGGACCAAACAAAGAATTTCTGTCAAAAGGAGCATTGACAAAGGAGGACTTGAAGGGCTCCACAAAATCACATAGGTGCATCCAAGCATGCCTCTTAATGGAAATGCCTAAGCCTACTGCCCTTGAGGAACTTCAGCTGCATGTGAAATCAGCATCATAGACAAATTAGTAATGGACTGGAAGGTAGCCAACTGTGACATAACAGAAGTCTGTGCCTCAACAGTTGCTGTTCCTGAGAGGGATTTGGAGAGCCCTTTAATCAAATCCCTTTTAGTCTGGTAAAGTGCACCAAATAATTTGGCAATCTAAAAGTGAAAGTCGCTAAAGCATAAACACACTTCTCAAATCTGTCCATCGCTGTAGACTCCCTGTTAGGGGGATGGACAGATAAACTCTGCTCTGTGAATTCTTTCTTTGTGGCCACCACAATTACCATAGCATCTACTGGTGTTCCCTTGCTCCAAAGCTCTTTCCCCTTGGGTGGTGCCAGGGTCCACTCTGGTCTCTTGAGGATCAGCTCAACAGAAATGGGTTCCTTCCATGCCTGCTGAGAGAGCAATTCAATGAGCTCACTGGTGGGCAGAGTCACCCCGGAAGTAGATGGCTAAGACCCAAATGCTTCCAGAAATACAGATTCCTCTAGGGAAGGGTTATTGGTAGACCAACAACCCCTTTGCTTTAAGACCTCTAAAATGTCTCCAAAGGAGATGTCATTAGGTGGTGATCTCAGGGACCTTTCCTCTCCATCAAAATCGGTATCTTCTGTGATTGACTCCTGAGGGGAGTCTAAGTGCCTCATCTTGCACTTTCTCTTCCTAGGGACATGCTCAGTGGGGTGCTCCAGAGAAGTATTAGATGAAATAAGGATACCCTGTTGGGTGTCCTGGAGACTTTAGGCTGGCTGTCCCCGTGTGGTACAGTGATATGGCTCATGGCACAAAGACATCTGGGAACTAGATGAAAGATCCAAGGGGGCGGAACTGTCTGAAATCTGGAAGAGAATATTCTCTCTACTACCTCAAAGGCAAAATGCCCCGGGGAGAAGGAAGCCAACGGAGTTGAATAGGCATGCTTCCAGACCATCAGCTCCCACTGACCTGAATGCAATCCACCTGAGGCAGAAGTTGGAGCCAAGCTGTCCAATGCTGAAGCTCCAACTCTAGCTCCTCACAGCCAACAATGGTGCTTTGGCTCCGAGAGTCATCCAGTTCTAATACCTTCCGAATCAGTACTCAGAGATGAAATCAGATCTAAAGATACCATCATCTTCGGATCCGAAACAGACACTCCTGGAAGGCTTGGATACAAGGGTTCTGCAACTGAAGGACAAATCAGAGAAGGAGCCAGGATGGGTGCAGTAACACTGGTGAATGTCTCCTGATCTGAAGGGGTAGGGCCAGGGGAACTCCCATCTGTATCTGCACCGAGAGAAACTTCCTCATCATTCTATCCATATCCACCTCTGTATGACTCCTGGAAGAATGGGAAGAAGAAGCTAAAAAGGAAAATCTTGAGTGTTGACACCTCTCTATGAAGGGGGAAGGTAGCAGAGAGGTTCTGGGTCCACAGAGGAAGCATAATTGGTCCAGTGGAGCTATTTCAGCTCTGAGAGAACCGGATTTCTAGAGGCAGACCTAGTGTCCAAAGCAGCCAGATCCGAGGATTTGGGCTTTCAATCCAACCATTTCAAAACCTTCCAGACTGGCTGCTTGCTTGGATCCTAAGAGGTAGTGGAGGATACAGAAGGTTCAGCAAGTCATTTCCTTGACTCTTTCTGACCTGTCTTGGAGGTATATACTCCAGCCAGTGATTCAAAAAAACTAGATGGAGGAAGTCCCTTCAAAATCAACTTGTTCTTCCTCTCTACTAAAGCCATAGGATTAAACAATTTACAAATGTCACAAGGGACTTCCAAATGAGCAGGGCCCAGACAATACACACAAGAATTGTGGGCATCAGAAAAGGGAATCTTGTGCCCATACACCTTGCACATTTTGAATCCAGAAGGTTTTTCAGCCATAGTCACAGTAAAAGGAATTAGGTACCAAAGAATAAGTTTATATATATATATATATATATATATATATATATATATATATATAAAAGAAAGGAAAAGTATCAACAATGGCTGGGAAGACTATTGGAAATGGTAAAAAGAGACAGATAAGGAGAAAATACTTTCAACAATGGTATCAAGATATAGGAAAAATGCATAGGGATAAGGGAGGTAATAGACGCTAGTTTTACAGAAACAGATAAAAGAAAAGATATTAGAATTGAAAGCACTTTTGAAACTCACTATAATGCTTGAGAGCTGACAGTGACCATGTCCATATGTGAAGGAGGCAAATGAGATCTGAGGTATGGAGGGGGACTGTAGCATTATGGGTAAGGGAGGAACTTGAGAGCTTGCAGTAGGCCATGAGCTGTAAAAAGTGCCTGGTTAGATCTGAGGGTCTGTTCTGTACCCACATGTTGAAGAATGGATGAAAATTGACTGCAACAGATCTTAGGGTTTCCTGTCCATGTAGCCAGGCTGCGAGGTGGGAAAATGCTGTGGTCATTTTTGATTTTCTTGAAGAAAAAATACTGTGATTGCTGGACTTGAATCAGGTGCTTGGACAACTACATGCCAAATGGGGCATTATAACAACTACTCTGAGTGCCTTGTACAGTGGAATGATCACCTCCCTGGATTTGGATGCCATACCCTTGCTAATGAGTTGTGCTTTATAGAAACACTTCCTAAGAATATAGCAATAACCCACGCCTGGGTGTGGGTAATGCAGGATTTACCCACGGTTGGCGTGGTTTGGTCCCGAGGGACCAAACAAAGACAACCGTGGGTAAATCCCGCATTACCCACACCCAGAAGTGGGTTATTGCTATTATACTATGACATTATTTAAGAAAATAAATAATTACTTTTCTTAAATAATGGCATTGTATAATGCCTCTTTGCTGCCCTTCCGCAGCTGTCTGGTATCCGCGGCAGTTCTGATGTACTGCGCATGCCTACGCAGTACATCAGAGCTGTGGCCAAAGCAACGGAGAAAGCAAGATCTCCGTTGCTTTTTACTGTTTCGCTACGTTAAATGGGTTTAACATAGCGAGACAGCTTTAAAATAAGCAACGGAGATGTCCGTTGCTTATTTTAAAGCTGTCTCGCTATGTTAAACCCATTTAACATAGCGAAACAGTAAAAAGCAACGGAGATCTTGCTTTCTCCATTGCTTTTTTTTTTTAAAACCTGTCTCGCTAGGTTAAATGGGTTTAACATAGCGAGACAGCTTTAAAATAAACAACGGAGATCTCCGTTGCTTTTTTTAAACCTGTGTCGCTATGTTAAACTCTTTTAACATAGCGAGACAGTGTTTTAAAAGAGACTTATACTAATGGAAAAAGTCCGGGCGACCGGACCTTTTTCCATTAGTATAAGTCGATTTACAACGTGCACGCTGGCCAATCAGCGTGCACGTTTTGGAATATTAATGGGGGGTCATGGTATAATAGTCGATACGTGATGCTCAAATGATAACTCATTGTCTACATATGTTCTCTGGTCCTTCACTACTAGGTCAATTTTCAGTGAACTGTTGTTGATGTGATAGTAGCAGGGAACATCTTGCTTGCTTTCTGAAGAATAGAGTAGAATTATGCACTTTTTGGCATGTAGTTTTGGTCCACAGTTTTGACACCAGTTACATGTATTCATTTATTTGATTATAATCAGATATCTAATGTGTGCACACTCAGTAAAGTGGCAGTAAAAGTTGGACACACCTGGCTGTGCATTATAATGAGCTGCAATGTGTGCAGTTGAAAGCAATGAGCTGAAATATTGCCATAGCTATTACTAAGGCATTTATTCATTTATTTGATCACAATCAGGCACTGAAGTGGACCCAGTGAATAACAAGTGTGTGTGTGTGTGTGTGTGTGTGTTTGTGTGTGTGTGTGTGTGTGTGTGTGTGTGTGGTGTGTGAGAAACAGGTGAGAGGGCATGTGTGTTTGTGGCTTTAATTAGTGAGTGTGCATGTGTGCACATGTGTGTTAGAGATAGACTATGAGGCACTGTGTACATGTGTTTATGAGAGACATACTGATAAGATTGTATGCGTGTGTAACAGAAACATACTGATGAGACTTTGTGTTCATGTGTGTGAAACAGAGAAAAAGATTGGTGAGACTGTGTGTGTGTGTGTGTGTGTGTGTGTGTGTGTGTGTGTGTGTGTGTGTGTGTGTGTGTGTGTGTGCATGTGTGTGCGTGCTTATAAGCATGAGACTTTAATGGGATTGTGTGGGTGTGTGTATGTTTGGAATGGGCTGCACTCTATGTTTCTGAATGCAAGAACTGAAATATTAAACTAAAGCTGGCATTTGTATATGCATTCATTTGCTCAGAACTGGATATTTGATGGGTACACAGTCAATTAAATGTCATTAACAGACAGGCACATCTGCATATGTGGGGATTATAATGGGTTCCATTGTATGTGTTTTACAGTGTGGCACAGTGTAGCACTACTCATGTATTTATTCACTGACTAACAGTCAGATATCTAAGGGATACATTGTCAAAGTGTCTGTGGTTGGTTAGGTGTTCTAATGAGTTGCATGCTACGCTTCTATCAGCAACAAATTGAAATATATTACCATGGCTATTACTTATGCATTTATTAAATCATTTGACCACACGCAGATATACAATATGTACTCAGTCAAAGTGACTGTAATGGGTGGGCACATGTATATGTGTGTGTGTGTGTGTGTGTGTGTGTGTGTGTGTGTGTGTGTGTGTGTGTGTGTGTGTGTAAATGTGTGTAAGACAGAGAAGGTGAGAGAGAGAGAGATGCATGGGATAGCATTGAGCTGAAATGTATGAATATGGCTATTATTTGAGATCAAATGAATAATTAGATGCATAATCAGATATCTCAGGTTTAAGGAGTCAATAAAGTGGCTGCAATTGTTGGGCACTTCTGTATTTGAGGGAGAAGAAGTGGGTAGCAATGTATACATATGACAAGAGCAGGCTAAGATATATTTTTGTGGCCATTATAAATTTATTCATTCATTTAATTAAAATCAGACATCTCAGCTGTAGACAGTCAATGAAGTGCAACTGGTGGCATGTCTATGTGTGTATGACAGTGTTCACATGCACATGGATGAGGTAAATAATGGGGTGCACTGTATGTGTCTGAGAGCAACAAGCTAAAATATATTACCATAGGCATTGTTTTTATATATTTTCATTCATTTGATGGTTATTTATTTATCTATCTGTAACAATCACACATCTGAGAAGTACACATTGGCTGCAACTGTCTTGGTTTATTTTTGTGTGAGTGTGTGTGTAATGAGACATGCTGTATATGCCTGACAGAAACAGGATGAAATCCATTTCTGTGGCCATTATGTATTTATTTTGTCATTTAATCAAAGTCAGACATTTGAGGTGTAGTCAGCCAGTGAACTGACTGTAACTGGTGTGCACATCTGAGTATGTGTGTGTGTGTGTGTGTGTGTGTGTGTGTGTGTGTGTGTGTGTGTGTGTATACACACCCACAAATATGCAGGAAGGAGGAGGTGAATAAAGGATTATGAGTAATGGTTATAATTTATGTTTTTATTCTTTAATTTGATAGCAACCAGACATCTGGGATGTGCACAATCTGTGAAGTAGCTGCATGTGTGGGGACATACTGACAGGAGGTGAGTAATGAGTCGCAGTATGTATCTGACAGCAATAAGCAAATATATATATATATATAACAGAGGCTATTAGTCTTTCATTTGATCATAGTCAGATATCTGAAGTGAGCACAATTGAACAGACTGCAATTTGTGGCCATATTTGTGTGTGTGTGTGTGTGTGTGTGTGTGTGTGTGTGTGTGTGTGTGTGTGTGTGTGTGTGTGAAATGGGAATTTCACTGCTGTATCTGCCCACCCTACCTTACTTTATATTTTCCAAATGTTCATTAATAATGCAAATATGAAGCATGACAGTGCTTTTCTAGGAAAGCCAATGTAAGCAGTAGTTAGTAGCCAAAAAATGACTGTAGCAGAGTTTGTGTAAAATGTACATATACCGAGATATATATTTTATGTAGAATGTATTCATATTAACAGTATTCTAACACTGTTAAAAATACTTTATGAATGGTGCATCTTGCATTAGGGAATACGCATCTTTAAGCTGAAATAATCTGGCAGGCATGCACAGTGCAATGGTCAGTGTGGAATATACTTGTCTGGAATTTTTCTGTTTGCAAAAAATAATAAAAAACATGAAATAGTTCCCATATTTCCTTTAATGTATAAAAATATAGTATTTATTTATTGATATTTGATTACCGGGAAAGTCCTACTGGGTAGAGCCCATTTTTACCCAGAGCCCAAGGAATAAAGCTCCAAAGAATTACAAAAACATTTTAAGAGCAATAATTTTACAATCTTTAAAAATAATACAAAACACAACTACAGTTTAAATAATTATACCAGATTCAACATAATATGTAAACGTTGGTTAAGAATAGATGTAAGTTTACATACAGGGGAGGAATGAGGTTTAAAACAAGGCATAACTTAAATGAGCTCTATAATGTTTGACTGAAAATGATTAGGAAGATTATAAGTGACGTTTAATGTTTGCAACTGGGAGTGTGTCAGTATGGTTTGTGATGTGATAGGTTTTCATTTATATAAATGTATGATTACTTATGTCGTAAGTGATGGTTTAATAAAGATGTTTCTTATTTTAAAAAGGGGCAGGAATTAATTTATGTAATTTTGCTTAGGTTATATAATATACAGCAATATATAAGAAACATGTTTGTTAAAGTTAATTTGTTAATATAGCTTGATTACTTTTGTATAGATGTACATGCAGAAAGCTATAAAAATAATTGAGTATTTCCCATATCTTCATAAATGTATAAATGTAAATTGCCTATGTCACAAGTGATAATTTAATAAAGGTGTTTACAAAAAGAAGAGATATAAGTTATATAATAAAGATTTTATATTAGAGAAAGTTTAGTCAGTTTATAGAGAAATGAAATGTAAGTTAGTATAATACAAACAGGAATTGCAATATGAAGCGAGAGAAAAGCAGGCTTATGGTATATTTAGAGAAGAAGCGAGAGGGGATATAAATTGATACAAGTAAGGAAGTGAGTGAAGAAGAGAGAGTAAGGAGGTGTAAGGTATGAATGGGTATTTGTTCACATTTAGAGATATAATTTATTCTGGTGCTGAGCAAGAACAGAGCCAGCTTTTGGCTAGGAAGTCTTTTAGACTGCTTTTGAAGAATGGGGGGGGGGGTATTGACCTGATGGATACAGGTAATGAGTTCCAGGCTTAGCAACATGATACGAACACAGACAATGCCCAGCAGATTTAATAGGTTTGTGGACAGAAGGGAGTTTTTGGTAACCGGATGGTAATGACTGACTGGAAATATAGTAGTATAGAATGTTATTTAGTGCTAGACAAGTAAATAGATTCTGGATAATTTTATATATGGTAAGAAGTTTTGTTTGTGTTAGCTTGTTTGTGTTAGCTGATGGGACAGTTGTGGATTGTAAAAGGGTATTTGCTGCAAATGTAGCAACTTGTATTTACAGTATAATACTATCATGTTAGGTAGAGCATATACAAGTAGTAGTTGTTACTACAACATAGCAGGTAACATGAAGACTGAATGTAAGTTTCTGCTTGAGGCACATATTATTAATATTAGAAATATTATAATATTAATGCTAATATCACAGGAATGCTATGGTCTACAAGGGAGAAATATATGTTTGGTAATAATTAATGCAGTGGATACTGAAATAATACTAAACACACTCGGGAGTAGAAATATAGTAATCCATCTAGCTATGTATTTTATGTACACTATATTAATAATACTATTCTAATATTTAGAGCTATACCTCTTGAACAGTAAGTTGTGTGGTCGGAAGCATGGTGGCATCCATAGACAAACAGGAACAGGTAAGTATCCACAGTAAAAACATCATTGTGGGATTTACAGTACTTGAGTTGCTGAAGAGTGTTCGCAGAAGGCTATAAAAGTAATGGAGTATTTCCCATATGTTTATATAAATTTTAACAGAGTGCAAAACTGCCATATTATGGGGAGCCTATGCAAGCAGTTGGTGTCTGAAAACAAATAATCATAAACACACTTGGGAAAGAGAAGCACATTAAACAAATGTAACTATTTGGGGTACGATGTATTAATATTAACATTATTCTAATACTGGCATTAATATCTCAATAAAAGTATGTCACAGCCTAAGAAACAAGGTGACATCTGCATGTTCACAGGATATGGTGGTTATCCCCAGTAAAAAAAATCATTGTGGGATGTGCAAGGTTTGATTTAATAAAGAAGAAAATCTGAACTATTTTACATACTGAGATTAACAGAACAAACATGTAGAGTGATACAGTCACAGCAAGGGATGTACACAAGTAGTGGATGTTAAAAGAAAAATAACACTAGACAAATGTATATAAGACAAACACATGCACAGTCATAACTATTTGTATGAGGGTACACAGTATTAATTTCAATATTCAAACAGTGAGTTTAATACCTCATGAAGACAAGGCCATGCATGACATTCCAAGGTGCCATCAACAAGCTGATAAGATTTGCTGGGCAAATTTACAGGGAAAAAGTCAGTATGGGATGTACATGACCACTTTTATTAGAATTGCTTGCAAAAGGTGTGAATCTATTATGTATTTTCTATATTTACATTAATTACAAGGAAATGGTGTGTGATACAGCCATATCGAAAGTCAAGGAAGAAAACTGCGAGTGCTAATTAAAATGTGACATTAACACATTATTGATAATGCAATGGTTTCCAGAGATCTAATTGTTTATTTGTCAAAGCAGTAATGAAT
Source organism: Protopterus annectens (assembly GCF_019279795.1). Classification (NCBI taxonomy): domain Eukaryota; kingdom Metazoa; phylum Chordata; order Ceratodontiformes; family Protopteridae; genus Protopterus; species Protopterus annectens. Next base: position 470,840,740 of record NC_056750.1, read on the forward strand.
ATTAGCTAGATTTTTATATCAGAATTAATACTGTAAAACTTTGTAGCCTGTAAGCAAACAAATGCTGCCATTTTATACACAGCATTATGACACGGTTTTGCCACTCATGTTTGCCATCTAACATGCACAATTTTGTAGAATAATGTAGTTTTGAAATACTGTGAAAATATATGAATAATTTACATTGATTGTGATACTTACTCTTGTCACATATTACCGGAAAGCTCTTCAACAGACAAACAATTCACCTACTGATATACTGGGTCTATCATGTGATTTTATAGTGATGCAACAGTTTGTTTGACAATGATGCTAATAATTTTTGGCAGGCAGAATAAAAGTCTTTCATAAATGTACAATATAAATTTAATGAATAAGCAAACAAATCAAATCAATTCATTTTGTATTTTGCACTTTTTTATAACTCACACTATTATGAGATACTGTCAATCAAATCAAAATATTCTTAACATGGGATCTGGAAGAAAACCTCTTAGGAAGCAAATGGTTTCCTGGCTTTAAAAGAAGCAAGGGAATTAATTAGACATCCATTGCCCTACATTGAAGGAATTAATGTATAATTTAAGATATTGGTAGAAATGCATAAAAAGGTCCTGCATATGACTCCTTTTTGTTTCACAAATACCAAAAGCTCGTTATATTAACTTCTTCAAACGTTAATTCATGCTTAATCTGATGCACCTATATTTAATTTCTGAGTTGGTAAAGATGGTAAAAAGGACATATCCAGTCTGAAAGAAATATGTTGAATCCACCACTGAAGTTATCTCACCAGACAGGACAATAGAGGAATAATCTATTCTAATGGCTGTTAATGCTGGTGGTATAGAATTTTCATTTTTTATGTACCCATTATCTTCCTCATGCAAAGTCCTGTGATGGGAATCATCAGGATAGAAGACAAGTCCAGTGCCTTCAAAAACATTCTTACCTTCAAATGACTCAAAGATTTGATTGAAAAAAATCATTATTGCTTGTTTTATGTCAAAAAGATCATGCAGATATTTCTCTCCTTGAAAGGGTAGCAAATCCACTATACATTTTGCAAACAGTAATGTATGTTGTAGGCGTTTACTAAGTGCCCATAAGATGTTTGCATGAATCAAGCAACTGCCTAAATGTAGATTCCCTTCAACCTTGTATGTGCAAAATCCCAAAATGTAAGGCATTAAACTGACAACAGATATCCCCACTTCAGAATGTTCACAGGCTAGAATGTGTACATGTAATCATCTTGCATATCCAGAGTCACTAGTAGAGACATAACTAAGCTGAGGTAAAGTTAATAGTACAATAAATGCTGTAGAAGAGATTTCAAGCAGTCTCTGCAAGTCAGGTAGCACTTATAGAGTTAGAAGTCATTTAAGCAGACACTTAGTTGATTTGCATTGTGTTTGTGTGTGCATGTTAGGAACTGAGCCAAGAAGCAGACACAGATCTTTACTATAGCCTGCAGTACTTTTTTGGTCTTCAACCAATCAGGGAAATGTACAGGGTGTCAGCTGACCTAGTTACACATGGGTCACCAGGAAAGAAAGGTACTCATAGGTTCTACATTTATTTGTCTTTCTTTGGGATTAAAAAGAACCTTGAATAAAACTTTCTTGCTTTCTCTAATTTCAGAAAAGGCTAGACTGTGTTTCTAGAAATGTTTGTGTGCCTAGAACTATTGAGGCCAAATGATCTTTTGGTGCATTAATGATGAGTCATGCAGTTAGAACTGCACAGAACATTATGGCTTACTCACTTGACATTATCTCCCCTAGTGATCAGGTCACATCTGTTCCCAATGTTTTGAATAAAGGGAGAAATCTGGCTCCTAACTCTATACATAAAGAAGGGTAGAGGCTAGATGATGATCATGTAGATGACAAAGTAGTGCAGAGTGGAGCCTGTCATGCTGGCAGGGGTCACTCTGATGCTGTTGGTGTATTTTGCTCAGCCATACATGTTGCTTCTAATAATGCTTATTGTTAAGAATTTGCTGTTTTTGGCCTAATTGCAATAAAAAGGCCAGTTCTTAGTAAAAAATACTGTCTACTATAAGAAAGAATATCTGCTTTACTTTTTTTGTGCTGCTGGAAACAGAGATCAAGCTGCTTAAGTTATTTCACATATTGTAGAAAGCTTTTTTCTACTGTAAGGACGGTTGCTATTACCATGAGGAATTCTAAACTTATGGTCAGTGATCTGGACTTAATACTCTCAGTGCAATAGATCAACATGCCACAGACTATGTGCTGCAATTACACACAGACCAAAACAAGTATTTTTGGGGAGGCATGCCAAGAAGTGAAACTGTTTCCTAATGTCTAACAAGGTGATCAGTGTGTAGCATGCATACAATGCTATCAGTATACAAAGCAGTATGTACCTCAATCAAGTCTCATAGCAGCACAGCATAATTTAAGAAGAGAATGAACTTTCCTGTAATGTGATTCATGGCAGCTGGCAGAGGGATTACGACTATGAGCTATTCAGTGGCGGTTGGTGACTTCAAATCAAAGGGGGGGGGCTGCAGGAGACAGCTGAATGGGTGGGGCCAATGGGAAGGGGTGTCGTCAACTAGAAAAGGGCAGATCCATGCTCAAAACCACAAAAACTGGGACTTTGGCACCCAGGACAGCGTATTTAAACAGCGATTATGAGAGTCTAATCAAGACAAAATGAAGTGGAGAAGAAAAATATTTCAATGCATTGGCTACATGACAGCTTACTTAATATCTAGATGGAAACAAAAAGGTTGTGAGACATGAAAAAATAAATTACTTTTTAAATTACTGGAATGCCAGTCAAAATCAAGTATAAAAAAACAAGCAGCACTCAACTCAAACCACTTCTCCTTGCATTGCATTTCTAATTATAATTTATATTCAGCTTTATAAAAGTACCAAGTAACATGCTAAAAGTAGCAATCTCTGTGATACCCCCTCTTGTAAAAATGTTTCTTATCCAAAAAAGACCTGCTGCCTGACTATCCAAAAAAGGTCTGCTGCCTGACAATAGCTATCTACTTGTTTCATGGGGAAAACATGATCAAAGTAAAAAATGAACAGCAAACAAGAAACAAGCTCAAGATAAATTGCTTAAAGGATTACTGCACAGCTTATGGACCACACACGATAGATTGACATTCTGTTTAGTTTATGGGTAAAGCCTGCAATGATGACTGCAAGTCTCCAACAAATGTAATGAGCGTCTGAAAATACTGTAATCCTGTCCTTTATTGCAATAATGTCATGTGCATTTTAGTACCTAAGGCTTATACATTATCTAGTTATGTAAATATTCTCTGCATGGCAACAACAAAAAGGCTTTCAGTGTTGATAATTCTTTAACAGTATGCCTATTAAAGCTTACTTGCATCTTACAATCTCAGAGAAGATTACCTGATGGTCATTAAAGGACTGCTACTTAAACACACAGCAAAAGGCACTGTAACAACATGCATTTTCTGAATAATAAGAAGCATAAATCAACAGTATAAAAATATGATAGAAAACCAGAACATTCTGCAAAATCAAGGACAGGTGAAAAGCCACTGTAGTAGTTGTGTCTACCTTGGATGGGGAGATACTCTGCACATGTACACTGCATAATTGCTCCTTGCCTTGCATGGACACATCCAGAGTCACTACATGGGGGAGTGGGGTGCAACAAGTATGTCACAATTTGAAATGTCTATGGCTGACAGTGATGGTCCTGAAACATTTGTCATACCTCACGACCCCAGAGCAAGAAATCTGGACAAAGCCATAAACAGAAGTCAGGCAAAGGCCCAAAATAAGGACAATTTTTTAAATATTGCTCTTCTAAACTTAGAAAGATAATAGAATAGTAGGTCTTGCATTAGTATGAATTTTCTGAAGAGTGTGAAATCTGAAACTCAAATGTCTGTCATTATTTTCTAACTTCAGTCTTTAATGATTTGCCACTAATTTGTCAGAAAAACACAATTTTATGAAAAACAGACCAAAAGCCTGATGCAGAAATATAAAATAGACACACAATACAGCTGGGAATCTGTCAAAGAAGGGAAACTTTTTTAATATTAGTACTGTTAAATTGAGCAGCTGACAAAATAAGAGAATCTACATGAATTTCTGAAATAAAAGTAATCTGTAACCCTGATTATTGCAATTATTTAGTAATTGTAAATCCTCCACGTTTTATTCCAAAATTGCCATTTTGTGGAGGGATTATTAGGGGGAGAGCAACATTTTGAGGCAAAATTGGGGACAGTTGAGAGGTTTGGATATATACCTAATTCTATAAAGCGATTTATTTGCATGTACCCCTCAACCTCTTAACACAGGAAATATGGACAAGGCCAAATATTTGGGGGAACAAACAGTACTAAAAATTGCTCTTGTATAAATTTAGACAGTTGATTGAATAATAGGTTTTGCTTTAGTATGTATTTTTCTGAAAGGTATGAAGTCTGAAACTCAATGTCTATCATTATTTAGTGACTTCATTTCTAAATGATTTGCCAAAAAAATACAAATTTTATGAGAAACAAAAAAGATAAGAAGCAAAAATGTATTCATTCTGTGAAAATCTGGACAGTTGCGAGGTATACTTCAGCCAGGGCTATCTGAGTTTGCCGCCCTTCCCCCCTCATAAAATCATGGTTGAATGGGGGCATCCCCCCTGCAGCCATTCCAATGTCCGATTACTTGGCTATTTCGCCCCTTTTACCATAAACACTGTAATGTGCATACTGCTTTACTTCTTCGATGACTTGGATTTCATTTAAAAGTTTTATTTTACATTTTACAGCAAAAAACACTAAGACATCTGCTAAGCAAAGCAATGCAGTCTCACAATGAAAATAGATTTAACATTAAAACTTCTCTGCCCTTGAAACTCACATTCATTGAAACAGCATTGAAACCCACATTCAAAGAAAATACATCTGACCAGTGGCAGGTAAAGATTAACTTTGGGCTGCTTTCAAATCATAGGCCCCTTTCACATGAAACATACATGTGTTCTTTGATACACCTTCCTGATTGTATTAAACTATTTTCCTTGTATTGTCGGCACTCTGAGGGCTGTTGAATTAAATAGTTTACAGTGTTATCTTTCCTCTGCATGATTCAGTTATTTGCTTTCTACATACTCCTCCTGACCTCACACATACAGTTTAGAAACACTTGTCTATTTCTCAATCAGGTGCTTGTTTGTCTAATATAGACCAGCCATTAACTTTTCTATGTTTCATATTCACTAAGCACTGCATTTTGAATTCAGCTACAAATTCACAATGATAGAATTCAAAACACTAAAGAATCTTCAAACAAAGATTTGCAGGGTCAGTGTATCTAGGTGTAATGTGTGCATCTTGCATTCCCATATCTATGGTGAACTTGATAAATAATAATGCATTCTTGATTGTAATACATCTGGAATTTAATAGCATAACTGATTGTTGGCCCTACTGTATTAATTTCAGTCTATGGGTTGGGCTCTCATATGTAGATTTTTATACTGCAAGCTTCACTCCACAATTTATCTACTCTACTTTTATACTTTTCCAACTTAATAACATTTTCTTTTTTTTTGGTTATGAACTTTATATATTATTTCTGCTATGTACTTTCAGTCTGCCTTATATTATTTTTGTTGATTTGTTTACATATCAGATCTTCTTTCGGCTGCTCCCATTAGGGGTCACCACAGCAGATCAACTGTTTCCATTTCTTCCTGTCCTCTGCATCTTGCTCTGTCACACCAACCACCTGCATGTCCTCTCTCACCACATCCATAAACCTTATCTTAGGCCTTCCTCTTTTCCTGTTACCTGGCAGCTTCATCCTTAGCATCTTTTTTCCCAATATACTCTGCATCCCTCCTCAGCACATGTCCAAACCAACGTAATCTTGCCTCTCTGGCTTTGTCTACAAGCCTTCCATCCTGTTTTGACCCTCTAATATATTTATTCCTAATCCTGTCCATCCTCGTCACACCCAGTGCAAATCTTAATATTTCCAACTCTGCCATGTCAAGCTCTGACTCCTGCCTTTTTGTCAGTGTCACTGTCTCCAACCTGTATAACATAGCTGGTCTCACTACCTTCTTGTAGACCTTCCCTTTCACTCTTACTGGTACTAGTCTGTCACAAATCACTCCTGACACTCTTCTCCACCCACTCCATCATGCCTGTACTCTCTTCTTCACCTCTCTTCCACACTCACCATTTTTATGAACTGATGATCCCAAGTATTTAAACTCATCCACCTTCATCACCTCTACTCCCTGCATCCCCACCATTCCTCTATCCTCCCTCTCATTCACACACATTCTGTCTTAGTCCTGCTGACCTTCATTCCTCTTCTCTCTAGAGCATATATCCACCTCTCCAGGGTCTCCTCCACCTGTTCCCTACTCTCACTACAGATCACAATGTCATCTGCAAACATCATAGTCCACGGAGACTCCTGTCTGATCTCGTCTGTCAACCTGTCCATCACCATTACAAATAAGAAAGGGCTCAGAGCTGATCCTTGATGTAATCCCACCTCCACCTTAAACGCATCCGTCACTTCCACCGCAGACCTCACCGCTGTCACACTACCCTCGTACATATCCTGTACCACTCTTACATACTTCTCTGACACTCCCGACTTCCTCATACAATACCACAACTCCTCTCTAGGCACCCTGTCATATGCTTTCTCTAAATCCACAAAGACACACTGCAACTCCTTCTGACCTTATCTGTACTTCTCCATCAACACTCTCAGAGCAAACATCGCATCTGTAGTGCTCTTTCCTGGCATGAAACCATACTGCTGATCACTAATCATCACCTCCCTTCTTAACCTAGCTTCCATAACCTAGCTTCCACTACTCTTTCCTATAACTTCATGCTGTGACTGATCAGTTTAATCCCATGTTTACATATCAGATACACTTAGTAAAAGGGTCCTCAAAACTTACCAGTCAGAAAATGAAAGACATAATAAACAAATCCTATTTCACAGTGAATGTAGACTTGTAACTTTGGTAGCATCTCAACAAAGGCATGACAGGGACATATTTCACAAGGTACACCACTATCAGTGTGAAACTGGCAGTCACTTATTCGAACAACTCACTTTTGCAACATCAGAACTGTTATAATAGTTAAGGGATTCAGTTCAGCTTGGGCAAGGTAGGGGCTTTGCCACCACAAGTGATTTGTTCTGCTAGTCTTGAATGAATGGGCTTTGACAAAAAGTGATTCAGTAGAATGAACCATAATTCAGCATAGAAATTAAAAAGTGTTTTCATGGTCAGTGTTCAAAGCAATGATTTTTTACAGAAGTAGTTGACAATTACAACACCATTGTTCTTGAAGCAGCCCCTCTACAGATGGCATCCTGGAAGTTTCAGGTGAAATACTAAAACAACTTGGAAACATATAAGTAATCTTTCATGGCTGTAAACACTGATTATAAAAGTGACAATATTAACTGGCTTTGGCAAAAATGTAATCATGACCATCATAGGACAAGCCACAAACCTCATGAATATGTCATTCTGCCCCAGTGGATGTTTTACATACAGTAGAAGGTGCACAAAAATCACCTTTCCTGACATTACTGTATTTTGAGGTTGGCATGACTCTTAATGGAGAACAGCAGATATGTTATTTTGAATACTATTGCTAAGTGAAGCAGTTAAAATAGTGGTAAAGTTACCAGTATATAGCAATGACTGTTCTTAACTACCCAAACAAGGATAAATGGGGACACTTGGGATTAACATGGCCAGGCTTGTAAAGGCTCTAGGGTCCCTAGTCTAGTAACCTCCTATGAACCAGATGGTGGAATGGTTCTCAATGCCTTAGCAAGATCTAGATACGGATTTCCCCTCATCCATTACTTTAGAAAGCTTGTCTAAAAAGTCATCCAGGTTGAGTATGCAGGATTTAGCCTTGACCAAACTGAAGTCAATGTGTCATGGGTTTTGTAGGTTACTTATATTCTTGTTTATTAATTTCATAATGATCCATCAGTCTTATGGGCCTGTAATTTCCTGGGTCAGTTGACACCTCACCCTTGTGCAGGGGGATGACCGTTGCTGTCCTCCATTCATCTGGTACATAGACTGTTTGAAGGTTGATATTGAATACGTTCTGTAGGGGTTTGACAGGTCTTGTTTCAGGCTAGCCAGTAGTCATCCTGGTATGTTATCAGGCCACAAAGAAGCAGTGTTCTTACTCTTGGATAATGCTTTGAGAACTTGCTCTTGGAAGGTATGAGGGGGGCATAGATGCCAGTATGTGATCTAGGAACGTTACGATGGGGTAGGATGTGAAATTTGAGCTAACTTTATCAGCTAATAGATTGGCTACGTCCTCTGGATCTGAGTAGGCAGTATCACTCACTATTAGCTCTAGACAATGCTGGGCATTACGCCTAAGGTTTCTAATATAGTTAAAGAAGGTTTTGTGATTGTCTTTCTCATGGATGGTTATTCTTACCTCATATCTGGCTTTGGTTGATTTAATCACTCCTTGTTTAGATTAGCAAAAGCATTTTTGCTTCTCAATAATTAGATTTATTTTTTGTGTGCAATGAGTTTTTTTTTCTTTTATTATAGATCCTGTTTGTATTATGGTTCTATCACATGGGGTTATTATTGAATTTGGCATCATATTTATTTCTGAGTGGGACAGACGTATCAATCAGCCATCTACATGTGCAAAGAATTTGGCAAAAAAGGATTCTGCATATCAAGGTGGTGGGGAGTTTCAAATTAAGCCAGGTCATTCCTGTTTTAGCATGTTTGCCTTCACACAGTATCTGAATACTAAGATACTGAAGGATGCTTCAGGCTTCAGTCTTACTGTGGGTACGACTGACTTGTAGTCCAATTTGACCAGGAAGGAGGTTACATTTGGTGGGGAGCAGATCTGTCTCATATAGGTAAGGACTATGTTCCCTAGCTGGGGAACAGACTAACTGGGCCAGAGAGTTTGTATTGATTAAGTCCAGAGATCTCTGTCCACACATGTTTGAGGATGTACACATCTCCCAGTTAGTGAAGGGATAGTTGAAGTCTTCCAAGAGAATGGTGTTTGGTTTAATACACAGGGACTCCATACTGTCTTAAACTGTGGTATCTTTTGTCTATGATCCACTGCAAAATTTTTGAGTGGCATTCCATAGTGCATGGAACTGTGAATACACTTTAAATTCAGGAAAAAGACAACTTTGGTAATCACCTTTCTGATCTAAGGAAGGTGGTTAATAATGTTTAAGCCCATTCTTATGCTAGAACATTAAAAGAGGCCAGTACTATCCACCACAGAACAATATGCATAGAATTACCACAGCTTTTAAACTGTAATACAGTTTGTTGTCACACAAAGAAAGTTTGGGAGAGTGAATTGTCTAACAGCTTTTAAATCTGTTGGGTCATCGGAATGACATTTAGTTTCTGGCTTCTGTCTGTGTGAGAGCACCACATGTTTCGCAGATTTCAAAGCTGTAAAACACTTCTAACTCCTACACTTTTCTTTCTCTGTAATTAATAGGACTCTGGAATAACTAAAGCTCCAAGTACTACAAAGAATTATAAAAGGATTTCTCCCATCATAACTCACTTGACATCCCTGCCTCAAGCACATCACAAGCTGGTTATCAGATCTGATCCGAATAATCTATATTGTAAATGCACAATGCCTTGTTAAATTCATATAGGTTTCTGTCTTGTTGTAGAATGATTGCCACTACTTCATTTCGTTAACTGTCTGCATTCTCTAGTCTGACATATAATTAATTAGTAAAACTTCAATGTAGCATATCTAAAATTTGAAATAATTAGAGCTGACAAGAATTATTATTTTTGAATATCTGAAATACCTATACTCACATTTTGCATTATGGTAAATATCATGCTTACTAATGGTTTTGGATTGTGAAGTTTTCTCCTTGGATCTCAAATGTTAAATGGACTCTACTCATTTGGCTACACAAGATAGGCAAACATAAATAAATAATAAAAAGTCTAAGCCTACTACTAGTGTTTCTTCAAATTAATCATTGAAGTCTACAGCAGCAGCCACCACAAAGTATATTCATTAGGTTAGTGCTGTCAGATTATTCTCTCCTTCAAGATTAACCAGTGCTAATCTATGAACACAAATTTTTGGTAATAATGGTCATCCCATGTCTCTGATCACTGGCCGGAGGTAATGGCTTAGAAAAGCATGGCTAGGAAAGGACAACTTCAATATACATGTCACAGCTTGCACCGGTGGCATAGAGGAATAAAGTCCTGACTATGGCCCAGGTGACCCAAGTTTTATTACCTGCTCAGGTGCTTGATGGCACAGGCAGAGAAAATGGGCACACCCATCTTGAGGTGGAGATGGTCAATGTACACACTTATGGTACAATGGGGTATTGTTCTCTCTGGTGGAGACTGGACAAAAGGGCAAACAGCATGAATGCTGGCTTGGGGAAGGTAGGCATGGTATCTTGCTGATGTAGTCCTTATAGAAGTGAGGAGCTTGGCAGAACTGTTGCCCATTGCACATCCTATTTACAGGGAGTTATTGACATGCACATGGGGTGCAGATTAAAGATAAAAACACTCCCCAACAGCAGCAGCAGCATTATAGCACAATCCAAGGTTCCTCACTTTTCTCTCCGGCCCTTAACATGGATCAAAGATAGCATGGAAGAGTAGAACAAGTAGACGAGGAGATGTCCTGCAGGGAGCTGATTATCAGCTGCAAGGAGCAAAAAGATGTATGTACACTACCTTATCTCTGATGCAGTACACTAAATGTTGGCCACCAAATATATCACAGATCTGGCCCAATGTCACAGAAGCAGAGCTCTAGTTTTCAAAACCAGTGTTCTTAGTTTGACGTGCTCTAGAGGACAAGTCAAGTAGAAAGAATGAATTGACTTAAATTGGCTCTACTTCTCCAGTAACAGAGGAATGGAAAGGAAAGGAATCAGTGTCAGGAGATGTATCCATGTCTGAATCCCAAGGCAAAAAAGGCTGATCTGCTATGGCAGGTGTGGGGACTGGAACCAGTGAATCTATATCATGCCTGATATCAGGAAGCAAACAATGAGGTACAAATACTTAATGTTCTGCAACACATGCAGTATGTCTCTTGAGACCTAGGAAAGTAAGGTTATGGTATTATAAAATGTGGCTACTTATATTATGATGACTGAAATTTATTTGCTAGAATGTCTTATCAGTAGCAGCCTGGGACAAATACAGATGTAGATTATAGCCATGGATAGTATTCCTGTTGAATCACAAACATCAATTTCAACCAACCCTATTCCCAGGAAACAGCTGTGCTGAAAAGCACTTTCAGTGAAGCTACACTAAAGCTTTTTTTTCATGGATGCAAGTCTACCCTGAACGCCTCCCCCCACACACACACTGTTGAAGACCATTACAATCCTCTGCCCTTCATATACTATTTCCACAGTCTCACTATAGTGGAGAGATGTGCAAAGTCTCTGAAAGTGGTTTACAGCAGAACCATTGACCAGGAAAGGGACTCACTGAAATTGTAGTCATCCAGTTGATATGTTTCCATGTGGACATGGTGTGGTTGTAAAGGTAAGGCAAGCAATCAGAAATGTTTCTGCAATGTGGAAAATCACAAATCTTCTCCAAGTCTAATAATAAAAAATGTTTGACTTCTCTGACAGTGGACTTTTTTCATAAATACAGGCAACAGACATTTCACTTGCCCAAGTGTATGTTTCTTTCTGAGGTCTACTTTGAATCTGGAAGCAGTTTCAGAAATTAAAAACTAACCTGAACAAATCATCTATGACTATTTAAATATATGTAACTGTGCTGATTGGTGCTTGGAAAGAACCAGCCGCTGATGGCTCTAGACTTGATTTGCTGCATTCAACCATGGATAAATTAGAAATAATCCAAACTATATGACCAACCAAAACAAAAAACAGACTCAAGTCCCTACATACTTGATGATGGTCCTGCACTCCCTGATCCCATCCACACAATATAATCACTTATGAAGATACTATACGTTGAGGGAAAGGGAAAATCTATGAAAAGATTTAGCCATTGGGTGAGCTTTTTTCAGCCAATATGTATACTGTACCACATTCTGTATGGGCAACAAACCTACCCTAATTTCTAACAAAAGAAATGTACACATTTTTTTAGGAAAGTAGTATTATTGTTGTGCCACGGTGGTACAGTGGTTAGCATTGTCGCCTCACAGCAAGAGGTTCTCCGGTTCGATCCTTAGGTGGGGTACCTTCTGTGTGGAGTCTGCATGTCCTCCCTATGGTCACGTGGGTTTCCTCCAGGTGCTCCAGTTTCCTCCCACATCCCAAAGACATGCTGTAGGTGGATTGGACACTCCAAATTGGCCCTAGGTGTGAGTGTGTGCATGTATGTGCCTTCAGTGGAAGGTTGGGCGCCGGGCTGGCAACTCGACACCGTAAAACACTACTGCCAATCATGAGCGGACAGGTGATCCACTGTGGTGACCCCTAACCGGGAAAAGCCGAAAGATGAAGAAGAAGTATTATTGTTATGTACTGACCACTAGTACAGTTGCTGTTTTTGATTAATAGCTATTTAAAGGCTGATACTAGATTTTGACAAAAATTACTCATGATGAGGTTGTAATTTTGACCATCAAAATGTATACTGTATTTGGGACCCCACATTTTTAACTTTTTATCTGTTCTGTACAATAAAATTTCATTCCTGAGGGTAATGCTCCATGCTGCAAGACTGCTACCTAACACAGGGACAATACAAATATCTTGCATCTAGATGCCATTGCAGTGTGGCAGCAAAAATACTTATGGTACTTTGAAAGGCTATAATCATTGTGGATGTCTGTAATGACTATGACATCCTTTCCCGCACCAGCCCAGTTACCTGCCAAGTGTCTGGGTATGAAATGCATTTTTCTTACAACTGACAGGCCATACTGTCCTACACTAAATATATTCTAAAGACTAACTCCATGGCACACAGGGCTGAAGCCCTGACCATTGCCAGCAGACCCAGCTTCAATTACTGACCCAACCAAGGAGGGGCAGGAATGATACAGCAGAGTCTGTTCATGTTTCCCAGGAAAGAAAGCTCGGGGTGTTATGCCCAAGTTCATGCACTCAATTTCCAGTGGAGGACAGAGATGGATGCACACATTTCACTTCAGGGTGGGGGGTATGCAAGTAGTGTTGCTCACGAAAACAGATGAAATGCACTCACACCATCTCACTGAATGTCTACCACTCCATACCTTGCAGGCATGAAAGAGCATGTGCAAAAATAAAGATACCCCACTGCTGCCTGGATGACATCAGTGCTGTGACTGGCTCTCCCACAGTTACAGAAGAATTGAGCAATCAGCCATTTGGCCCATAGTTCTGTGGAGTCAAGAAAAATAATTACAAAAAGATATCCCAAGTTACATGATCATTCTGAACTAGTTATGCTTTACTTTATGGACACCCTGTTTTGTTTATAAAGGGCCGTGGAATACAATAAAAGTTACAAATGTTGCACCTTTCATATAACTGATCTTTATCTATCTGCGTTTTCTACTATACTCACTCAAACTATATTTCTTCAGTAGTAAATATGGAACTTTTGTTATCGGTCAGTCTTGCATTAAATGTTTAATACCCTAGTTCTTCCGTACATCAGTAACAGTAATTGCGACATGCACCATGATATTCTATTAGCAAAAGTACTGGAGGCAAATCATGTATGATGAAATGCATACAGGAGAATAACAGACACTTTAAAAAACAAGGTATCACAGAAATGAAACAAAAATGGAGTCCACAATGTACTGTTAAAATGTAGCATGCAAACAAGAATTCCAAAGAAGGCAAAGGCAAGTTGGGAAATTAGGAAACTGAAGTCCCTTCAGACTTCTCCACTCCTCTGATCTGGTAAGATAAACTCCAAAGTGACATGACTGTGTAAAATAAATAGTGGTATAGCTGGCTAAAATAATGCTTACAAAGCCAATGTTTGCATTAAATGGCACTTACAGTCTAGTGATGAAAACTGTGATATTTAACTCTTCTAGTTATTACTAATAGTTTTAATAACCCTTTGAGACTCTGTTCACCTAATTACCATAAAAATAAGCATTACTTCAACAGGGTTCATTTTCCTAATATGAGTGAGTTATTGTTTTTTTCCATATGATCAAATGTGGCTACTATCTTGAAAAATCTTTTAAATGTTGTCATAAATATAAGAACTGTTTTTGTAGTGTATGGAGCACCATGATTATGCTCAAATATCAGGAAAAAAAAAACTAAACTTGTAAAGTGTTTTTCTAGCCCAAGACCTGATCATAACAGCATTTGGTGGGTGGTGTAATAATTGTTACATACCCTCTTAAAGCGCTATCACAACTGGATTTTGCTCTGCTGACTTTCCTTGCATCTCAACTGTCCAGCTAGGGTGGGGAAAGGGGGCGGATCTATATTACATAGTCGAAGTCTCAAAAGAGGGGAAAAAAAATTGCTGCTCCAAAAAAAAAAAAAATCCACAGACAAAATAAAGTGGGGGGCTTCATCCCACACACCCACCGATGTGGAGGGCTATGCCCCCATACCCCCGCTACTTAAATATACCAACTCCAAGATCGCACCATAGTAGAGGAAACAGCAAAGTCTCGACAATGGCCCAGCAATTTTTTTTCCCTGGGAAAAAAATTGCTGCTCCATCCGTTTGGCATTCTGTGGTTTTGCTATTTTGCAGTTTCTCTTTTGAAACTATGACTATCTGATATAGACCCAAGGGGGCAGCTGCCCCGGATGCAAAGTGTTAGAAGGCACAACTGGGCGATCCCTAACTGCTTTTAAATAATAGTGTATACTGACTTTTAAATGATGGGTACTGCATTTGTGATCAAATCTGTGCTGTAGTGCCCCAGTGTGGTCTAACTGTAGCAACTGCTTTCTGCAAATGTACAAATGCTACAAATGGGAGCAGGCGCATCTTTACAACTGCTACAACAGAATTTCATTAATTGTGCATCAAAATTTTCTCCCCTATAGCTGACTTCTAAATAAATTACAAGATTTGCTGTAGTTACAGATAAAAAGGACATTTGAGTAATACAGTTTTCAACTCACAATCTATTTCTAATAGCCTTCAAGAATATAGCTTACTCAGCCATAACATTTTATACTGAAAAATGGTAGTCTGGACCACCTATACTCAAGATGAAAGATGGATTACATCACTGCTGCAACTAAAATGGCATTTATCTAAATTATATGAAGCAATGATTCTCCATGGATACGGGTGATTGCTAGAAAAGACAAACTTAAAAGAGACATTTCTAAGAATGTTTTTAATAAAGAAAAGAACTAGTAAAGTAATTCCGATTACTTACCTTATTTTCTTGTTCTTAGAACAGTTTTTCTTCCTTGTAATCACTGCTCCTAGAAATGCCACTATATATGGCTATCAACAAGACTATATTATACCTAGATTTCCCTGTTAACTGTTAGGAACTATATATGAATAAATATTCCTTTAAGCAAAATATGTGTTTTAGAACATAAACGCTCAAAGTACTTTAAATTAGAAGAAAGAGAAAATACATTCATTTTAACTGTTAGCCTTTTATTTCATGACAGACTTATTACTGGATAGTTTTTAGTTCACACTTGACCACAAATACTATAATATGCATAGCCTTGTTTCCTTCTTAAAGTAAAAAAACTTTATGGTTCACGGCAGTCAATTTTTATGTTAACACAGCAAAATTGCTATTAAAAACAAAATCTTTACATTATTATTTTGAAAAAAAGTTATCATTTTCACCAAATCAAAACATACTTTTTTAATTCCAGTCTCATACATCAGGATTGGAAACTACAATTGGGGGCATAAAGAAATCACTGCTAGAAGACCGCATGTTTTCAGTGAAATAATCATCTGTAATGTTACTATCATAAGTGTTTTATGTTTACAGTTCCCTCACAATGGTTATGGAAGCAATACATTTCAAAGGTTCTCTGGCAAAGTTCATGGCAAAAAAGTTCCCTTTTAGATAAGTTTACTTAAACTCTTTACATATAACCAAATAAATAATGAGCAAAGTAATATAATGAGACAAAACCAATGATATTTATAAATTAAGGACAATTAAGTTGCATTATGCCTATAACTTCATTAAGTGAAAAAATACTTTTTCGCTTCTGACTCACTGACAGAAGTTACACTAAAGCTCAAATATATTACATACTGCAGATATTATGCTGGCATTTCTTCATAAAGCAGAATTTCTCAACATAGCATTACTTTCTTTTTTGACCTGAGAACTGGCATTTCTTATATATGACTACTCTAATGTGAGACTCCACGAATGCCTTTTTAAACAAAGGAATATCCACTACTCTCACAAAGATCTATGCCTGAGTTTGTATGAGCCTCATCCTTAACTCCTTTTATATTGCTGACAGCCCAGAGTCTACACAGCATGCAAGTACTGTAAGGATTTGAGCAACTGAATTTATTTAAAATTGATCATATTATACTTCACTTCACAGATGTTTATTTTGCAGTAATATCTCAAAAGAAAAATATTGTTTCTTGAATTTACCCATTATTACACATTGCAATATCTGACAAAAAAGTTTTTGTTAATTACTATAAGTATGACATGCAATGTGAAAAAAGCCCCACAAACTAAAACACACTATTGAAATTATGTATTGGCTATCCCTTCTTATTATTTTTCAGCAGTTTTAGTGTACATTCCCAACTAAACCTAACCAGGATGTTTCAGATATTTCATGCAGTAAAGGTCAAGTTATAAAAAGACTCAACTAAAATGTAGCAGTTTTGAAAGACCAACAAACAGCCTGCATTAAAATATGTTTTTTTTAATTATAACAGTCTACTGCTATTTTAAATTACTGCACATTATCTGTATTAGGTCAGTCATGAATTAGAAAAAATAGCATAAAGTGGAACCTTCTGAATATTTACAACAGTTTTTCATGCCTTAGTATAACATAATAATTTATATGAAGAAATGCAGTCTTTTCAATGATAAGAACATTTAACTCAATACCATTAGAAGTATAACAAGGAGGATCAGATGAAGGGGGGGGGGGGGGCTGCCAATCTGGGCATTTCATTTCTGGTTTTAAGTGCAGCTTTCCTGCCTAGGTTACTACATTTTTTGTTGGCTGTTAGATCTGATGGGTAAAGATTTTTGCTTTTCGTTTAAATCAGTGTTTCCCATTCTTTTCAGTAGGATTCTGTAACTGTGCATACGTGTGCATATATTTCCATTCTGCATAACTATTTCCCCTTATCTTTTTGGGATCATAGGAGTTACAAGGCAACTGAGCCACAAGGACATTTCAGCATTGCCAGTAACTACCATTAGCCCTGGCCCTCCTTGAAAATAAACTGCTACTTTAGGTATGGACAAAATAGCAAGTTTGTGTTTGACTGAAATTTCTTAAAAATGGAATACTAGTCAGCAAAAGGATACTGCTGTGCAGAATATGGAACATTACACATTGGTTATGTTATTTATAACAGAGGTTATGGAAGATAACACAATGTTTTTATAATCCATGGCATAATATCTATTTGCAAGACCTGTGGTAGTGGGTGTTTTATCAGTGAAGTGACCAGATAGTTATTTGATAGCCTGCTACAGGTGTCTAAGGCCTGTAGTTAGTGCTGCTTGCTTATTTTTTACACATTCCCCTTGTCAGTAGTAATTCCCAAATTATTTATTTTCTTTTTTGACTGGGAAAGCTGGACTGGGGGTAAATCATTTTCAGAAAAAAAAAAAAAAAACGGGGAAAAAGCTCCATTACAGGCGACCCCTAACCAGGAAAAAGCTGAAAGACACAACAACAACTGTTTTCAGCACAATTATATGGATAATAATATATTTACACTCATAAGTTGCAACACTTTTGGATGATGAGGAAGTTACATTGTAGTTGATAATTGGTGTGACCAGCTTTCCAGTTTCTCAAGGCAGTGCCTTTGTTTCATTAATTGCTTTACAACTGCTGGCAACTGTGGGCAATGGTGCTCCTTACGTCTCCTCACTCTTATAGTTAATAAAGAGTTCTGAATTAACATTGTTGATTAGTGAAGTGAGAGCTGCTAGGATCTGTTTGAGTATATTAAGCACAGCAGAGATGCAAGGATATAGCTGCCTCCAGCGTAAAAAAAGGAGACCAGTCCATGATGTCAAGTAGATTGCAGACATCAGCTTCAATAGAAATAGAAAATGACATGCCTATAACTATTTGTGCTCTTTGAGTTCTAAGAGGTCAAGTAGAGATAAACAGGCAGTCATCACCAAGATCAAGTAATATGATTTCATAACTTGCTGCTTTGACAACCATCATTAATCTCTTTCCCCAATCTTATAGTTGAAGATATTTCATGTAGAGGACTCCAGTCCTTTAAGCATCAT
Organism: Protopterus annectens; assembly: GCF_019279795.1. Lineage (NCBI taxonomy): Eukaryota > Metazoa > Chordata > Ceratodontiformes > Protopteridae > Protopterus > Protopterus annectens. The sequence continues at coordinate 470,859,215 of NC_056750.1, forward strand.
TACACTGATGGAGTTAAAAAAACACTAAGGGCGCACACACACACACACACACACACACACACACACACACACACACACACACACACACACACACACACACACACACTCACACACTCACACACTCACACACACACTCACACACTCACACACACACTCACACACACACACACACACACACACACACACACACAAAACTGCTTTGCAGGCATGTGGGGGACTATCTCCAACAGACACATGTGACTATATATAGAGACACACACAAACGCACACGTGTGTGTGTGTGTGTGTGTGTGTGTGTGTGTGTGTGTGTGTGTGTGTGTGTGTGTGTGTATGTAAGATAATTGATGCTTCAAAATGCAAAATGACAGCACAAATTTTCAAAAAAAATACACAGAAAACAAAATGGATATAACATTGGAGCCTGCAAAACATTAAACAGAGTTTTTAGCCAGGCGGGGGAGTAAATCCTACAACACCCTAATACACCCTGCTAACTATAGATATGAACTCCAAAATCTTACGGTAACAAAGACAGAGCACATTCCCTTCCTTGCTGTAACAGTGATCTAAAATGCCTATCAGCTATTCTGTCAATCAACTGTGATCCATCAATCAGCTGTCAACCAAATGGAGAACTGATCCACATTGATTGACCAAATGTGCACACACACATACACACATGCACATGAAAATTGAAAAGATGTTGAAGGTTCTGAAAATATATTTTCCTATAAAAATGGTGTTTTATCATGAAAATATTATTTTGTTATGAAAATGCTTGTTTAAAGTTGAGCAACTGTGTAATCCCTAAACAATAGGTAGCAACAAAGACTGACTTGGGACATCTGCAGAAATGCAGTTAAAAGAAAGAGTTTAAAACAATGTGGCAGATATATTTCTCCTTTGTAGGAAGGATGTATTATGGCAAAGAGTAGGGACAGATGACTGGAAGAGACTTGACAAAATGCTATCACTAAAAACAGAAACATCTTTGAATTTTAATGGAGAAGAACCATTGTCAATCCTTAGGATTCTTCATCCGATGAGTTATTATTACCCACCAATTTTATTACATACACAGGACTGCTTTTGCTGGTTTGACAAATGTAATAAAATATTAAAATGAGATAACGTGCTATAGCTAGGGGTATCCAAGGACCATGAGTGCCCAAGCAACCGTAAGATTCGATGGTGACTAAAGCCTGCTATGCATGCAAAGAAAGCAGTGCCTGTTATACAAAATGGAAAAGCTACTAATACTGCTACAAATGACAATTGTTGGTCAGGAAATGTGATAATTAAAAGTCTAAGTTTTAAATTTAAGCTTGATTCTGGGGCTGGATGCAATATACAGTTGGAAATGAATTTATGTCACCTTACCAGTATCAATTATTGTGAACCCAATATAGCAAAAGTGTTCCTCTGAAAACCAGTTTCAGCAATATATTTTTTTTTCTGCAGAGGCAGGACTCCTGTAGTCCCCCCCCCCCCCCAGCAAGTGGAGGAAAAAACACAAAATCCATGTAACTTAAAAGTCCATTGTTGCTCAACAGTGGGGAAAGTGTAAGGTCAGGTTCAGCAACAGTAGCTTTCAGTAGAACTGCATCAATGTTTCAGAACTCACTAAACTGATTTTGTTCAGTTGTCAGGTTCCCTCTGAATTAATATTTAAGGCATTAAATCAGTCTAATAAAGCATGCAAGTCTACATACCAGTTTCTAACATATTCAGAGTATACACTAAAACCTATGGGAAAGATCTGAGGTGTTCAGTGAGTACAGCATGAAATGCAGAATAATGGTTCAAAGTCTTTGGAAAACCAGGGAGATCAACAAATCATTTTTATGCAATGATCATGAAGCACTTGATATGTTAAACCAGTTCATGTTCTACAGTTACAGTCTGGTTTAATAGCACAGGCTGCAACAGCAGCAAATTCAAAGGTCAAAACAGTAAATCTGCTTTTAGCAAAGTAGCACACATTCAGAACATATGCACTTTCACAAAGTAAAGACAGAAAGATGTTAAAGGGCACAATGTTGAACACATAAAACCACATGGTATCAGAACAGAGAAACATGTTGTTAAAAAAAGAATATTGATATAACTAACATATATGATAAAAGAAGTTCTGTGATAAGTGTTGCACTGTAAATTTGGAAACAATTCTCATATTGTAATGTGTCAATGATATTTTGCTTAAGTATTTTGACCTCTATTAAGGTATGGGCTGTTTACAATGTGAAAAGCACATTACCATTTTTTCTGATACCATAGGAAATATTCATATTCTAACAAGAGTTTCAGTTGCACCCAAAGCTAGAACTGAAAGTACATGGAAGCTATGGGAGACATAGTTAAGAAAACTGAACTGAGTGAATGGATAAATATCATGGAAAATGTAGGGAAGCAAGATATACTAAGAATATGCATGGATCCTCAAAACAAAGAAATGAAAATGGACCATTACTCACCTCAGATGATTGAGTTGTAATGCATTGTAGTAAACACTGTAGCAATGCCTAATGTGTTTTCTGTTCTTGATCTTAAATAAGAGTTGTGTTGAACTAAGACATATGAATTTCCTTCCAAGCTGTTTTTAATAAACCTCTAGGTAAATACAGATTTCTAAGGTTACTCTCTGGAACCTCTTCAGCTTTAGAAGTGTTCCAAATGGTTGACTGACATAATCAGAGGGATAGATGGTATTGTCAATACAACTAATAATCAGTTTACCAACGCATAACTGAACACACGGTAGTCAAACCCAACAATGATCGATTCCGATAACCGAATGTGTGCATGTCGAACGGTCAGAATGTCACAAGACCACCAAATTTGACATTTTCGACTGCTTTACATCCAAAATGAGTGCTGACATGGGTCACAAAGGGGGTGCAGGTTTGCAATTCAATACAGTTGCATTCGGCAATGTGCATATTTGCCACACTCCTTTCGGTCATCAGGGCTCGACCATCCATCTGTCGATTATATGATGGTAAACCCTAATAATCATCTACTTTGGGAAACTACCAGTTGCAAATGTAACTTTTGTCTGGTAAAATTGCTACAAGATTAAGGCAAAAGGGCTTAAAATTAACTCATTAGAACCTAGTGACATCTCATTGTGTTTCTGTAGTTACATCCTATGGATGCTTGTACTGCATGTTCATAATTGCATTAATAATTAAAACCATGCTACATAAAAAAGTATTAGAAGACTTCATCTTAAAGCTTACACAGTAACAATCACAACTGCATTGATACTTGACCTCTGTCTAGTACAGATAAAAAGATATTGGATATGTTTGTATACTATTTATATTGTAATCATTTTCATATTTTTATAAATATCTGAACAACAACATGATGTAGAACTGCTTAGCCTCATATGAAAGCTGTATGAAGAAAATGCTGCTGGCAGTAAGTGTGTTGCTTGAATGGCTACTGAGATATAATCAACTGTTTATGCAATATTATGTAATTCATATTTACTGTGGTTATTGTGGCTTATAAAATCCAGTTTAAGACATACACTCAAATGAATGCAAACACTGTAACAGTTAATTTGTGCTGAACAGTTTGCTGTTTACAGTTTTGCAGTAATACGTATGGTTCTAGATATATGAACATTTGTGTGAACTGTAAGGCAATAACTTCACTACTTAAAATAACTCAGGCCACACCCAGTGGGAGTTAAGAGTGTAAGCTCCGGGGATTCATAGGTTCATACTAGGCTATCTGCCCTAGAGCATTTACAAGCCTAGCCAGAGTGTGTTTGGCTTCCAGCCGGAATGCTGACAGGCTAGCAGATGTTTTTTTAGCTCTGCTATTGTGTTTATTTTCTGACAGGAAATTACATTTCTAAGTTATCCTACTTGAGTTTTTTAACTAAGATTTAATATTTTAAATTGTCCAATAGGATAACATCAAAAAAACTATTTAAATATTCCAATATTTTCTTGTCAAACTTTTACTTAGAAAATTTCTACATATACAAAATAAGTCACACAAAAATAAGTTCTCATGATTCACTCTTGAAGAAGGAATTTCAGATGGTTTTGACTAATATTCAAGAACTTTCACTGAAAATGGACAAAATGGACAATAAGTTAGATAGCGTTAAAAAAAAATGCTCAAAATAAATGGAACAAATACAAGAGTCTCTTGATCAGCAAAAAATGCAAATATTGTGGATGGAAGAAGCTCTAAATGACATGGAAGAAAGATTAACTGAGGAAAAAAACTACACTGAGTTCCTATTAAATCAGAATACTCTACTTTTGAATAAAATAGATGACCTAGAGAATAGATCCAGGACAAAAAACATCCGCATTTTTGGTATGCCTAAGAAGACAGAAAGGGAAAGTATGACAAACTTCTTAACATCCTGGCTTCCCAAAATCCTTGACTTAACAGAAGCCAGGTCTTATGGCATTGAGAGAGCACACAGTTCTTTGGCTGTCTCTTCTACTACAAATAACTCATCACCAAGATCTACCATCGTAAGGTTTTTCTCTTCATAAGACAAGGAATTAATTCTCAGAACAGCATGGTCAAAATCTCCTATTAAACTAGATGATAAAACAGTAACATTTGACAATGACTACTCTTTTACAGTGATGTCCAAAAGGAAATGTTTCTACCATTAATTAAAGAACTCAAGAAAAAAACAAATAAAAGTCCACTTGCTTTTTCATGCCAGACTTAAAATACTTCTTTCAGATGAAATCAAAACATTTGAAGACTTAGACACTGCAATGTCTTTTCTGACATCAAAAAATATAAATCGAATGGAAGATATGGATTGGAATAACAGTACCCTGAAATAACAAACTGAAAGAAATGGTTGAAGAAGAAATTGAAGGAAAAGTGACTCTTTATTTAATATTATTACTAGTTTACTTAACAAATAGTTTTATCCTTGATTTTGCATAATAATTTCTCCTATGCCTTTCTTAAGCATGCTGCAAGAGAAGCCTGGATACATACTTCACTAAGGTAATTAATCCTTTTTTCTATTTGTACTTGCTTATTTATGTTTATTTTATTTTCTGATATAATTATTATTACTATTTCATAAATATGTATTATACCTTGGTGGGGATTGTGTATGCAGGTTTTTCATGCTTATTTTTATTTATATTTATATATATATAAATCACTATTTTATCTTAATTCATTTATTGCTATTAGTGAGCCTTACTAATTACTTTTTTCGTGCTTCTTGCTTTGGCATTTGATGTTTCTTTGTGCAATCTTTGAAGGCTGTTGTGTGTCTTTGAAGGTGGGTTGCTGAGGTGGGCTGGTCGCAGTGGTGTGGTTCGTGTGTCTGTGTGTTAGGTGTTGGGATCACTTGGCTAGGGTTTTTTCCTGTTATGTGTATAGCTCGCTGGAGGGTATCTTGGTTTTGCCTTATATTTTTGGTTTGTTGCTTATGCAGCCATGGTTGTCAGATGAACTACTAAGAAGTTGCTAATGACTTAAATCAGGAAGTGATGTTGGACTTTTGAGTCTTGGATTTCATGTGCTTCTGAGGCTGTGTGATGCGAGGCTGTTTTTTTTTTTTTTTGAGCATTCTATGTGAGAATTTTGTGCACTCTATATGTGTGTATTGGTCTGGGTTGCCTGCTTTGTGGGATGCGAGGGTGTGCCAGTGTTGTAGTTTGATGTGATGTTTATGCGACTTGTCTCTTTTTTGAGTCTTTTCTTGTCTGTGTGGGCTGGGAATTCCTGGACTCGCTCTATGGGGCAAAGGCGATTTATTTTATCTGATATTGGCTTCATACTTGGTTGACAGAGCTGATGGTGGGTTGGGAAAGATGATTAGATTTTCCAATATTATATACTTGTTGGTTTACACTATAAGCTTTTAGGATGTAAAGGGCAGCAAACAGAAGCTGTGTTATATAGTAAAACTAAACTAACTTACTTAAGCTTATGCAATTATAGTTATGATACCTGTTGACTGTTCTCCTTTTTCAAACATTTGAGACGTAACTCAGTTTCCTGCCAAGGTCGCATGATATGTGCCTTCTGAAAGCTGCTTTTTTACAAATATGTGATATAGATACATTATGTGTAAAAAGGAAGCATGTACATTGTTGTACTGGGTGAAAGGTCAATATGATTATAAAGTGCTCACATATTTAAAGGCACCCACTTTTATATAATAAATAGTAAATAAATTATTTTATTGCTTGTAATAATAGTAGGTTATAGGAAGGGAAAATAAAAGAAAATAAACTCGTCATTCTCTTTAAGTGATATTAAAAGAAATTGCATGAGTAATTTTAAAAGGGAAAGATGCACATAAACAATGGTTTACTTATCTAGTCTTGATACATTACTATCATAGAAGGCTAATCCACGGGGGTACACAAGCCTTATTTATATAGAATATTTTAATTAAGAATAATGTACTTTTGATTCATATCAGGCTTTTTGTTTTTCTTATGACTTATTGCAGATTGCCATAGACAGATGTTGGGTACGCTTTCTAATTTGAGCAAAGAACTTGAGTACTTATAAATTCTTAATATGCCTCACCTTGGAAAACAATAGGAAGGCATTTCTTTGTCATGCAACATGACTACCTTATAATTCTGATAGTAGCTTACATTAATATTTAAATTCTGATAAACACATTGAACAAAATAACCTTTGGTACACAATTAGAAATAGATTATTCAAGGTGAACAGAATAAATTAAGAGGACTAACATTTTTTTTTAATTTAAAAGAAAATTTTTATTTAAGTGTTTTTTTTTTTTATTTTAGACCTCTTTACCTTCCAATTCCTTTATTTATTCTTTTACTTGGATTTATTTATTCACATAGACCAGTGATACCAGCAAATTCTAGCATCTAACTGGAGAAAGCATTTTAAGTATGGATATAAAAACTAAGATTTTAAGTTAAATTTTTTAGTATAAGTTATCATTTACATTTTTAATAACAGACTACACACTATTAGCTATTGTAAACACAGCAAATTCTTACATAACTAAAGTAGTCTTACTAGTAAAGTTCATGAACAGTGTATCCTATATAACAGAGTGAAATGAGGAGAAATAAAGAGAAAGGAAACAACTACATATGTATGCATGTGTAAGCATATCTCTCTCTCTCTCTCTCTATATATATATATATATATATATATATATATATATATGTGTGCGTGTGTGTGTGTTGTGTGTGAGCATTGCTTATAAATATACAGATTGAAAAAAATTATACTTTTTTATTTCTTTTAAGTTTATAATAGTTTATAAGAAATGCATTTGGAAATAAGTCTGTGATATCTTTCTGTGAGCAACACCACTAGGTTCATAGGTTGGTACTAGGCTATCAGCCCTAGGGCCTATACAAGCCTAGCCATAACAATTCCCTGGCTGTTTCTTCCCACACTATTTACTTCCCTGGACCCCTGTATAGCAGGGCGACTGACGTGACTAAAAAAATGAAGAGGGTTTATTTACTGTAATAATGTAATATTTCACTCTGAACAGGGCTGTGGGTGGGCAGAGTGAATCATTCACTTGTCCCAGGCTTTAATTTTCATTGAGAGATGAAGACTTGACAGTTTGCTGGTAGTCACTGAGAGATTACAACTGTCAACCTGTGTTAGATAGTATGTAGGCTGCCCAGCATTTGCCATCTTTTACAGATAATTGCTGTGTAACTTTAATTAATAATAATAAAAGACACATTTAAATAGTAATACATGATGTCTTATGAAAGTGTGAAATTACTGTGGACTATTTAAAAGAATTCCTCTGAATAGCAGAACTTGTTTGGTTTGTGTTCTTCACTGTGAGTTGATGGGCGTGTTAGTTGGGATGGTGGTGGTATTCAAATTAGGAGTTATATACTCCATGAAGAGAGGGAAGGTTAAAAGAATTCTATGTTTAAAAGTTAATATTATTTTTTGCTCTTTTTTGGTGTCTACAATCTTGGTTAATATGTTTCGTAAAAATGGAGTAAATAAGGATTATATCAACAATAGCAGTTTAAAACTTATAAAAGTGGTATTATATTAATAGCTCATTTGAGAGTTAGACTACTACTTATTCCTTCACTTGTCAACAGCTAATATATGTCTCAATTAAAATGTCTATCTATTAATATTAATGGGTTAAACAATGGTTGCAAGACAAGTAATTTAACAAAATTTCTTAGTCTATTTGCTTCAAAAATTATTTTTTGCAAGAGACCCATTTATTGCAAGATAATTTAATTAGATTTAATACTAAATATTTTACCATATTACATAGTTTTCATTACAAGCAGAAAAAGAGAGGGGTTATTATATTATGGAAAAACTCTTTACCCATGCCCAAAATACTAAACACATATAGTGAGGATAAAGGCATGATTTGTTCAGTAAAATTGGAAATAAAAGGAAAAATATACACTTTTATTAATGTTTACTGGATGCCTGGTATTGGTGTTAAAACAGTTAATCATCAAATAGAACAAATAATACAAATATCAAAAGGCAGTATCATTTTGACTGGTGACTTCAACTGTATTTTACATCATACAGATTCCAATATGACTAGAAAATGAAGAATTTCAGCCTCAGCTATGGCTTTAAAAAATTTGTAGATTCATTCCAGATGAAAGATATTGATGAGTTCTCAGATTCAAATTCTCTTTTTTATACTCAGTTCTTCCATAGACACAACACTCAGTCTAGAATTGATACAGTATATATCTCTACTAATCTAATTTCCAGTTTAAGTAAAGTAAAAGTCACATATCTGCTATCGGATAATAATGCCCTAACATTTGAACTTATATTAAGCACTAATAGTAACATTTAATTTAAAATAATACCAGAATACATAACCAATTCAAATGATTGTAAATAATTCTTTAACAAAGAGGTTAAGTCCTTTATTGAAGTCAATTATACACATGATATATCTGAAATTTATGTATGGAATGCCCAAAAAGCAAATTTGAATGGTAAAATAAGGAATTGGTATACTCATAAGAAAAAGCAATTGGATAAATATTTGTTGGATTTACAAGAAAGAAATTGATAAATTAAATCAAATAACTCAAAAAGAACATACCAGTGTGTTAAAAGAAATAAATTGTTTAAAGAAGTATCTAGAAATTTTAAATCATAAGACTATGACAAATTTAGAGAGGGTTAAGTTGATTAATTATCTCATAAATCCAAGATCTATGAATAAATTAGCAGCAAGAACAAAAATGCTTATTAAATCAAACCACATTAGAGAGTTGTATTCTTCAGATAGTAAAAAAAAAGGTAACTGATATTGAGGTCTTTTTGAAAATATTTAGCACTCACTTTAATAAAATCAATCCATCTGACCCAGAAATGGATTCCTTATAAATAATTAAAAATGTTATAGAAAAATATAGCATAAATAGATTGACATAAGAACAAAAGAAACTGATAGAAAAGCCTATATCAATATTTGAAATTACAAGTAAAATTAACAAATTAAAATCAAACAAAGCACCTCACAATGATAGAATAATATCAGAATGTTATAAATTATTACCCAAGGAAGCTTTGTGCACGCTGTATAAAGTTTTTTTTTAACAGTCAAAGGTGTATCTAAAGTTCCTCCACCCTGGAAATACACACTTGTTTCCCCAATATTAAAGATGGATAGGGATCCAGTTGAGTGTTCCTCCTACAGACCAATATCCTTATCAAACATTGGTTATAAAATATTCATGGCTAGTCATGCTGCTAGATTACAAATTTTGTCATATATGATTAATAATGATCAAACTGGACTTATAGTAAATAGGAACACGTACGATAATATTAAAAGTGTATTAGCTTTAATAGATTTAGCCAAGAATAAAAAAAGATGGATTGATGTTAAATTTGGACATAAACTGTGCTTTTGACTTGGTTAATTGGAAAAATGTATTTTTAGTTTTAGAAGAGTACAGTTTCTCTAATAATTTTTCACAGCTTATAAATTTGCTTTATGAGAATGCCTTTGCATATGTAAAAATAAGTATCTATATACAGAGTCTATTTCGATAACTAAAGGAACAAAGCAGGGATGCCCCTTATCTCCATTATTATTTACTTTAATTATAGAACCACTTGCAAACTACTTGAGGTCAAGAACAGATATCAAATGTATGTAGATTAACATTAAATGAAATTCTAAAGTATTATTGTTTGCAGACATCTTTTGACTTTAAATGATAATAAAAATTCCCTTAAGGCAGTATTTGATGCAATAGATATCTTTCAGTAGAAATCTGGGCTTACTTTTAATGAGAATAAAACAAAAATTTATTTATAAATACTAATATTAATGGTATGGAAAAAAGATAGTCTAAGAATGTAGTAAAGGATAATAAAAGTACATAGCTGGGGATAATTTTAACTAATATTAAAAATATGATTGAATAAAAGTATTCTAATAGTCAAATTACCAGTAAAAATCTTGTCAATAAATGGAACAAGTTTCAGTTTTCTATGGAAGAGAGACTGTCTCTAACAAAAATGACTATTCTACCAAAAATCTTATATATAATACAATCCCTAAAAAATATAAAATAATTTAATTCTCCAATTTTAAAATGCTTATGGTACCCTAATAAACCTATGTTAGGACTAAAACACCATGTTAGAGGTTGGTTTAAGGGTGGAATTAGTTTGCCTGACATAGAGTTGTATTCAATTTCCTCTATCATTAAAACAATTTCCTTATGTAAACAACTATTAGAATGATAAATGGAAAGGCATGCTTGAGCACAATTGTATGGAATCAAATAAAATAACATATACTCAGAAAAACATCATAATAAGTAATCAGTTTTTATGGGTGTTAAAAAATTACATACTAGATAACAGAAACATTGTAATCAATTATTCATATCTTTATTTAATGTTAACAACTTTTAAAACTTATGTTTATAAAAATCCTGAATATAAGGCATGTTTTTGATATTTTCTACAACCTATACACAAAATAGTATATGTACTTTTGACATGCACAAAATTAATAAACTTAAGGAGAATAATTATGTATTCTGGAGTCAATTGATGGTGGAAGAAAAATGCAATCCTTAGAATTCATATCTACTAAATTTAATTTAAATAAGGACTCATGGTTAGATGTACAGAATTGTACATTATTTATTGAAAATAAAATTAATGTACTGCAACTTTCAATAAAAAATGTTATGCCTCAGTTCATTGATCTCTTAATTCTATTATCACACCAGAGAACAATGGAAAAAGGACTGCTATCAAATATATACAAGACTATTAGATATTCAACAGAGAATTTTAAGGAAAATTACTGGGAATATTTTAAAATTATAAATAATTACTTTCCAAATGAAGAAGATATAAAACACACGTTGACATCACCAAATGTCACTACTTCTTCTGTTAAGTGGAAACTATTTATGTGGAAATTTATGCACAAAACATTTATAACCCCACGTAGAGTAGAATTAATGTATAAGAAAAAAGTAGAATGTTGGAGGTATAAAATAAGTACTAACGCAGACTGGCAACATGTTTTTTGATTGTAACATTATTAAACTATTTTGGGACAATATTATTTATTACAGACGTTATTTAATGACAAATTTACTTTATCTAAATCATTGATTTTATTCAATACAGCAATACCTGTTTGTGTAAAGAGAGTGAATTACCCTCTACTATGGAGAAAACTATCTATTGTGAGGGAAATAATCAGAAAGAACTGAAAGAATGAACAAACTCCATCAATGAATGAATTCATAAACACTACAGCCAAAGTTTGTCATTACGAACTCTTAAAAATCAGAAGAGAACTAATAGAATTAGCACTTCTCATAACACTTGGTTGAAACTAAAGGAACTGTTGAATAAACAGTCACAACCCTGATAGCAACAAAGACTTTATTTTTCACCCTTTTTTATACATCAGGAATTCTCATAATGTAAATTATATAGTAGGCACCTTTATAAATAGTTTTCTTTTTTACTTTTTATGGTTTGTTTAGATAGTTATTTTGCTAAAATTTGTCATTTACTTGTTATAATTAATAAAAAATATTTTAACAAAAAAAAAAAACTACAAATACAAAAGAGTTCCACTGGAGGGTATGAGTTAAACTAACATACTGTAACATATCTGTAAAACTTTTGAAAAGGCACATGTCCTTAAGAAGGGTTTAAGCTTGACACTGACAAAGTCAAATCAATAGAAAACATGCAAAATCCTCATGCTGATTCATGTGTTATTCTCTTCCTAGGTGCAGTGCAACATTTTCAAAGGTCAACTGTAATTCATCAGTATCACTTAAGACTCTACTACAGCATGATGATGCACAAATAAGATCATTAGAGCAAGACAAAAGCCCAAGTAGACTCCAAAAGTATTTATCCTCAGGCAGATAGCAAATGGAGGTGTGACAGGGAAGAAAGAGGTAATTGAGAACATATTTTTTGAGAGTGTAATGAGTTGGCAGACTTTAAAAATTCCCTGCAGACCACTCTATCAGAAATACTGGGGGAGGAAATTGGTATAACTAAGGAAATTATTTTTTGATTAACAGTACAGAATCGTAATTGCCTAGACATAGTAAGATCTTGCTGAGTATAATTATGGTGGCTGTCAAAAAAGGAATTACTAGAAAATGGAAATCAAAGCTTAAACCAACTGTACTAGAAGTACTGCATATAGTAACAGAGATAAAACTATTGGAAATGGAATCTTTAATAAATGGTAGGAGTAATTTACATAGAACAATGGGGATTGTGGGAACAGTACATACAGAATAATGTTTTAGAGGAGGAGTGAGATTTAAAAGAAGGCAGGATTTGAATGAGCTATGGAATGTTTGACTGACAATGACAACATAGATTATAAGTGATGTATAATGTTTGCAACTAAAATATGTCAGTGTGGTTTGTTTTCATTTATATAAATGCATGATTGCCTATGTCATACGTGGTAGCTTACAAAAGTTGTTTTTTGTTTAAAGAAAAACAGAGCAAGACAAAATTGTAAACATATGGTCACCATCACACTCTCAAATTATGGCTCACAAAATACTAATCCACAGGTAGATAATAACTAGCAAGGGACTTGGTACACTGTTATTGCTGGAAGGTTGATCAATAGTTTATGGTCAAGAGTTCTAAATGATTCTCAATCATGCTATGTTCAGACCAAAAAAGAGATGTTAGCCACAGGTTTCACTGCCAAATGTTTCATGTCTATATCAATGATAAAAGAGCTAGTGGAATCAAAGCATAAGTCACTCCAGTGAAAGTACAAAAAAATCTTTACCTAAGAGAGCTGCAATGCTTCAAAAGCTATTACTATCTTTGCAAATCTATGACCTGAAATTTCAGTTCAAACCTGATATTAATGGAAAAACTTATACTGTACAAACTTGAAACATTAATGCACATAGCTTACACTGTAAATATAGCATATCTGCTTAAGTATATTTATTTGGAAATGATCTAGAAGTTGCATGGGCTATTTCCCAATTACCAATATCTGCCAGAAAGTGAGATGAGCTTAAAGCATGTACAAGGGAAAACTCTGAACTACAAATACTGAGTGATATGATTATGACTGGGATGTCAGACAAAGTTAAAATATAACATCCAATCATTCATGTTTATTTTCCTTCTTTGCATAAGCTTTCTTGTATTCAGGGTTTATTATTGAAATACGACATACATTACTCATACTCAGCCGTATCATTTAGAGTTATTCAAAATCCATGAATCACAGCTAAGCATGAGCAGGTGCATAGAAGTGGCCCCTAATGTTCTGCATTGCCTAACACATCTATGTAGTCAGAAAATGTGTAGAATATGTAGAAATGTGAAATATAACATGCTTAGAAGGCAAAATCTAAAGGAAGAAATTATGTCCTATGAGATTTTGTGTTTATTTTGGATAAGTGCATGACCTGACTTGAATCAATAGAAAAATGAACATTATCTCTTGAGTGTCAACCACAAGTTGAAATTTTCAGAAGTGATACAGTTACAAAATATTACAAGTCAGAGTATTTCTGTAGTACTGAAATCTATTTTTCCTAGACATGGAGTTCTTAATGACATGATACCAGCAATGGTTCTCAATTTGGCAGTTAGGAATTTCACTAATTTGTGAATCAGTGGGAGTTTAAACATCTTACCCCAAGTCTCAGCTATCAGCAGAGCAATGAGCAACTGAAACAAATACTCCAAAAGTAAAATATCTCATCAGAGAGATCATGTGCTGTAGATCTTGCACTGTTTTGAGAGGTTGGTAGCCTCCTTAAGTCAATAAGTGTCTCAAACTTTAACTTGGTGCATGTATAGATATAAAGTTATTTAATCTAGATAACATTGAGTGCATCAGCGTAGCACTTTGTCTTGAGAGAGAGATGATGGCAGAAAACTTTACAAAGGTGGGAAAAAAGTTAATACTGGAGGCAGATATGGAAAATGGTGTGTATAATGTATGTGCAGCTTGGCCTGGAGGTCAGAATGAAGGCAAAATAATAGTTGTGCAGTTGTAGAAGTAAAGTGGGTTGCCATTGCTATGATTATGTATCAGTTAAGGAAGCTGTCATCAATTTGATATGCCAGACTGCTGAAATTGCTAAGGCTGAAATCTTTAAGTTTTCAAAGTAAGTGTAAAATTCTTTACTGCCTCTGATGGAGATGTACTGACAAATTTGAAATAAGAATGCTGAGACATTTGGATAAAGCAAGAAGAAAACATCTGAAATTAAGTGCTGTTAATGGTATTATATGAAAAAGATAATGATTATAGTTTATAAAAGCAAATATGGTACTTTTAAAGGGATTTTACAAGAACTTATTAGGCATTGAGAAAGCTTGTAGGGTGTCACTACCTTTTACCAAGCTCATTCTGTAAATGAGCTCACTTTTGAGAAGCCATGGATAGCAACCTGGGAAGAGGCATTTAGTACATAGGAATCATGTATGTATGGACCATGTTTCTGTGATGCCATGCTTTAGCAAGGTCATAGTCTAGCCCAGTTATTTAAGAATGTCAATGGAGGAGCATATAGTGCAAGTTGACCTTATCAGCTGTTTTAAAGATCTTCTACAGTCTACTATGGGTGTATTTACTATGACACCATCAGCAATGGAAGGGCTTCAAAGATTACCTCAAATATTAGACTATGAACCAGAAAAACAGAAACTTAAAAGTTCACCTAAAAAGGTGGGTGATGTGAATTTAGTGGCTATGGAAGATGAATGGGAAGAACAAACTGCACAGAAAGTACAGTTTTTTACACTTACCATAAATGTAGATGTTTGAGTGTATTCACTGTTGCAGTCATCACACTTGGGTTATCTGCCTGCGGGTAGCCCTCAGTCGGCCCGAATACCAGAGACTTAGTATTTCTGCGTTGGTTGCTGTCACTCCAGGGCTGACGTCAGGTCATCAGGGGTATAAAAATAGGCAGCTGATGCTATTACATCAGTGTTTCTTGCCCCAAATGTCAGGAGCCTCCCAACGGGGAGCTAATGTATGGTGGGAAAATCATCACCAATACAAAGAAAATACCAATACCCCTGTAAGGGGTGAGTAATAGACACAGAGAGGGGGGAAAAGAGAGAGAGAGAGAGAAGGGGGCTGGAGGGAGGAAAACTAAGACTGCAACAGTGAATACACTCAAACATCTGCATTTAGGGTAAGTGTACACAATTGTACTATGTTCTTCATGTTTCACTGTTGCAGTCATCACACTTGGGTTGATTCCCAAAGCTGAAGAAAGGGTGGAGAGTCAAGAAGAGTTGGGGCTGGCTAGTATGTCCTGCAGGACTGCAGTTGCAAAACCCGCCCTGGATTTGGAAAAGATAGGCAGGTGGTAATGCTTGGTGAAAGTGTGTAGAGAGGTCTAGGTAGCAGCTTCCAGAATGTCCCTGGTAGGGACTCCCCTGAGGAATGCTGTAGAGGTAGAAGTTGCCCTAGTGGAATGTGTTCTGACCCCCTGAGGGGTTGGTTTCCCATGGTGTATGTAGCAGAAATAGATACAGTGTGCTATCCATTTTGAAATTGTTTTGAAATGGCCTTGCTCTCTGTCCCTGGTGCAAAACTGAGTAGTAACTGGTCAGATTTCCTGAAGGGTTTAATCCTATCCAGGTAGAATCTGAGCTGTCTGTGCATGTCCAAAGAGTGCAGGATCCCTTCCCCTTTATTTTAAGGATTAGGGAAGAAAGTTGGCAAATGGATAGACTGGTTGAGAGCCACACTGGACACCACTTTAGGCATAAAGGAGGGATTAGTCCTGAGGGAGACCCTGTCAGCATGAAAAATAATGAAGGGTTCCACAGCCATAAGTGCTTGCAGCTCAGACACTCTTCTAGCTGAAGTGATGGCCAGAAGCAAGTCTGTTTTCCAAGAGAGTAATTTTAATTCTGCTGATGCTGCAGGCTCAAAGAGAGGGGGCATGAGCTTGTCCAGTACAATGTTAAGGTCCCAAGCAGGGGTGGGTGCTCTCCTTGGTGGCCTTAAGTTGTTTGCCCCTCTCAGGAACTGTTTGATGAGAGGGTGAGAGAAGAAAGGTGGCTCAGTGTTGTAATGAGCCGAGATGGCAGAGACATGGATCTTAATGGAGGAGAAGGATAGGCCTCTGTGGAGTAGATCTGCTAGGTAATCCGGGATTAGAGGTAAGGAGGGCAGTGCTGAGTCCTCTCCTTTAGACTGAATCCAGGAACAATACCTTTTCCACTTATCAGCATAGGATTTCCTTGTACTGGGTCTTCTGGCTTCAAGAATGATGTCCAGTACCTGCTTGCTTAGCCTGGTCACTAGGGTAGAATTCAAGGAATAAGCCAGGCTGCTAGATTCACAGTTTGCAGTTGCGGATGCAAGATCTCTCACCCCTGCTGAGTGAGGAAGGTTGGGATCTGGGGTAGGGGCCAGGGTGGCACCGATGACAGGCTGCACAGTACTGGGTACCAGTGCTGGTGTGGCCAATCTGGGGCAATCAGGATTGTCTTTGGTCTGTCCTGTCTTATCTTGAGTAATATTGTTGAGAGAAGGGGCAGAGGGGGGGGAATGCATAGATTGAGAGATATTCCCACTGGAAGGATAGTGCATCCACTTTCCAGGCCCTGCTGTGAGGTGTCCTGGTACAGAATTTGGTGAGCTGGTGACTGCATGGGGAGGTAAAGAGGTCCACCTCTGGGGTCCCCCATTTCTGGATTAGAAGGCTGAAGGTGCTGGGTTCTAACTGCCACTCATGTGGGTCTAGGAGATTTCTGCTTAAGTCGTCTGCCAGTGAATTTTGTTTGCCTGGCAGGAATTGAGCTTGCAGATGGTCATGCATGTCCAAGGCCATGTTCCACAGGGCCATGGCTAGCCTGCAGAGTGGGTAAGAGTGGGTTCCCCCCTGCTTGTTGATGTACCACATAACTGTGGTGTTGTCGGTTTTTATTAGCAAGGGTCCTGGTGAGAGTAGGTATCTGAAAGCTGTTAGAGTATGCTGCAGTCTGGCATATGGAATTAGTAGGATGCAAGAGGCCATGAACCCTAGGGCCTGCAGGATTTTCCTTGCAGATAGCTGGGTTCTGGTGGCCATTTGAGTGAAGTAGCCTGCCAGATAGGCTTGTTTTTCTGGAGTAAGGAATGCCATCTGGGATGCTGTGTCCAAGCTTGCTCCCAGGAATACAATCTTTTGACTGGGCACTAGTTTTGATTTATTTTTGTTGATAGTGTACCCCAGGGAGGTTAGAAGGTTCTTTACAAATGTCAGGTGCTGCAACAGCTTTACCTGACTGTCTACCTGAATCAGGCAGTTGTCCAAGTATGGGTAAATTTTAATTTTTCTCTGTCTGCAATAGGCAATGGCTGGAGCCAGGCATTTTGTGAATACTCTGGGAGAAGTGGATAAGCCAAAGGGAAGTGCAGAGAACTGATAATGCACATATCCTGCCCCGAAACTTACGTATTTCCTGCATGAGTCCCTGAAAGGGTTGTGCAGATAGGCTTCTTTTAGGTCTAGGTGGCTAACCAGGCATCTTTGGACAACATAGGAAGAAGCTGCTGAAGGGTGAGCATTTTGAATTTTTGTACCACCAGGAAGGTGTTTAGAATGGAAAGAGCTAGGATTGGGTGCCAAGTGCTCTCTTTACTGGGTACCAGTAAAAGCCTGGAATAGAACCCTTGACCTATCTGTTCTGTAGGAACAGGTTGAATTGCCCTTGTGGAGAGCAGGGATTGAACTTGGATTTTTGCCTCTGCCCACTGGTTTGGAGGAAGGTCTGGGAACTTTTTTGGGTTGGCAGTGAGTGGAAGTAAAATCTGTACCCTTGGGATACAATGTTGAGGACCCATCGTTCTTTGGTGATGGAGGTCCAGTTTTTTGCATGATGGGCAAGTTTACCTCCTATAGGCACGAGCAGTTGGGCAGAGGTGAGGAGAGGAGTTGAGAAGTTATTGTGAATTCTTTCCATAAGGGGGTGGCTTAGCATTCCATTTTTGAAGTGGAGGCACTGCATTGCTTATATCTCTGCATACTCTGAGACTGTTGTCTGGGGGGTCTGTTTCCCCTGGGTCTAGTTTGAGATGGCCTTGAGGGGGCTGGAAAGGACCAATGGTTTGAGGGGCAATGCCTACTCAATCTACGAGGCTGCACTTGCAAGAAATCTTTGACTGTCTGCATAGATTTAGCTTTTTCTTCCATCTTTTTTAGAACTTCTGCTTTGGTGCCAAACAGATTGCCCTTGTTCAAAGGAGCATCTAGTAATTTTGATTTGACATGGTCTGGCAAAGTCTGCTCCTTAAGCCAAGCATGCCTTCTCAGTATAAAACCAGTGACTGCTGCTCTGCAAGATGCTTCTAGGGCATCAAAGCCACATTGCAAAGTATGCTTGCTGACTTGGCTTGCAGAATGCATAAGCTCTTGTAATTCTTTATTTTCTGCACAGTCTGTAAGGGTAGCTAATTTTTGCTTAATAAGTTCCATAATATGTTGCTGGAACTTCAGCATGTGAAACTGGCAATTTGATGCCCTAATGGCAAGAGTTGCAGAGGTGTATACTTTTTTACCCATCTGTCTAAAGCTCTGGAATCCCTGTCTGAAGGGGTGGGGTACTTAGCTGTCATTGCTTTTATACTTTAGGCCCTTGGGAGATGACTTCTGGGTCAGCAGTAGGATTTTTGAAAATAAATTTTTGAGAGTCAGGAACTCTTTAGTACCTGTCTGGTTTCCTAGGAGCAGGGGGTAAAGTATCAGGAGTTAGACTGGATTCCATAAAGACATCATCCACAACATCCAGAACTGGAGGTATTGCTAAAGGTCTATGTTGTGGAAAATATAAAAATTCTCTGAGTCTCTTTTTGGACTGAGGATAGTCTTGGCATTCCCAGTGGAAAAGCTCTCAAAGTATGTAGGGTTTCACCAAAAGAAAAATCCTCTGGAGGTGAAGCAAAGGGAATGGATTCCTCTACATCTGAATCCTCATAAGTAGATAAACGCATGTCTTCATATTCAGAAATCTAGAGTCGTCGGGCTCTTGGTCTGTTAAAGTTGCTGGGGACAGGTCTCTTTTTCTTTTAGCAGGGGAAGGCTGGCTTCCCCTAATCAGCATAATCAGGTCTTCTGCCATTTTAAACATTTGATGTTGTGGCAAGGAAGCAGGTGCTTGAGTTTGGGTCGTCGTTTTTTTAGGCGTAGCTCGTACTCTTGGCCTTAGAAATTCGGTAGTTTTGGACAAAACTGAAGATGCGAAAGATGTCGTTGGTTTGTGCTGAATATCTGTAGTGCAAAGAACTTCCTCGGAAGCCGGTGCCTGCACAGTGGCTCCGGACCCATCCAATGTAGAGACATCCATAGGTTCCGTAGTCAAAGAAGAGTCTCGTAGCATACCGGACTCTGAATGGGTCTTGGTAGCGGCCTGCGAATCCATCGAAGTGGGCATCAGTGCCTCTGAAAGCACCTCATTGAGTATCAGCGAACTGTCGACTAGCTTAACGGAAGAGTCAGCAGAAGTTTTGGACCTGTGTGGTCTGTCTCTGTCTTTATCCTTATGTTTTTTCGGAAGATCGGAAGTCGGATGGCTTACCGAAGCCATTTCAGAATACGAAGATTAAGAGCTAAAGTATTTAGCGACAAGAAGGGTCATAGGATGAATCGTTCGGGCATTGAACACAGCACAAAACGGACAGCCAGGTACATCGTGGTCTGGGCCTAAACAGGTGACACAGTAAGAATGGAAATCTCGGTGTGGTATTTGCTTTCCACAGGTGAGATAGTTGTTAACTTTTTCTGGCATCGGTTAGAGCAAGAAGAAAGGATCCCCAATGGGGTACTTAGCTTTGGAAGACTTCAGATTGATTCAATTCGGAAATGAAAGCTCAGGTAGCGGCCGACCGGCACTCGTGAGAACTGCTTCTGCTTCGGGCTCCTTAGCATGAAAGACTGATATAATGGCATCGGCTGCCTATTTTTATACCCCTGATGACCTGATGTCAGTCCTGGAGCGACAGCAACTGATGTAGAGATACTAAGTCTCTGGTATTCGGGCCGACTGAGGGCTACCTGCAGGCAGATAATCCAAGTGTGATGACTGCAACAGTGAAACACGAAGAACATCAGGAAAGCTAAAATTTTCATGTTTTCTTTGGGAAACACACATTGACCAGAGAGATCATTATTTGATTTGTAAGTAATTAGATTAAAATGGACCTGATACAGCTGGCCATACCATGAAGACAAGGTATAAGATGCGATTGTTATTTACCCAAATTAAATTGAGTTTGAATACTAGCCCAAGGAGCTCTGAAATCAAGAGATTATTTGGAAATATATTACACATGTCTTATTAAAGTATCCTGTTTGTTTTAAAGTCATTAGACCTTCCTACTGGCTTTTCATTTATTTACTTTTATTGACCAGGATATTCTGACTGGGCAAAAAAACTGTGGAGGCTCGGGACAAAAGCTCTAAATAATGAGAATAAAATTTAATACAGCAATGTTCTAATACAGTTGTAACAAATGCATTACAATAAAAATAGAGGCAAAATACAATAATGGTTTAACACATACGGTCTAATGAAACACTACATTAAGAATACTAGCTTTGATAAAGCTGTGATTTTAAAGAATAGTGCAGGAGTGAATAGCTGGGGTGAGGTGGGGAAGCTCTCACTACACGTGTCAAGTTTTTTATTTGTATATAAAAACACACAGTATTGGAATGCTTATTCTTCTGATGGTGAGTGCAGTAACTTTTCCACATATAAATCAGTTATTTTGCATTAAGATTAAATAACAATTGGACTCAGATGGGTTTTCACCTTTAACTGTCTTATGCTACACAAATTCTTGCATATGTAAGGCCTGACGAATAGTCAACTGATGTGAATAATTTAGAAATCATATATAGAGCAGAAGATAATGTGGTAGCTTCTATATGACTATCATTTATTACCTTTGAGACTGTCAGCTATCAGTGACAGTGGGTGGGGTTAACCAACACCTGTGCTTTAATACCAGTTTTCTTGGATTGATGATTTGATTACCTTATCTAAGATGACACGTTTTGTTTATTCTGAGTACGTTTATTACATTTAGAGAGTGCATCAGTATTTCCATTATATAGCATAGTATTTGCTGTACTTGAAAAGTTTACTCTTGTGGAGTTAGGGATGTACTGTACCATCTTATTTGCAGGTAATATTTCACTGATGTTAGGTATATCTTTGCCTGAGAGATTTGCCCTCAGCTGTTTATGGTAGACTGTTAATTAGGTATGTGACAACTTAATAATGTTTGAATTGATAATTATATGGTCTAGGAAGGACATACAAACCAAAAGATAGCTAAGCTGATTGGTGTAAGATTTAGAAGGGTGGTGTACCTGCATATAGCTTTGACTAAGACTTCTTTAGTGAGAAGAATTTGTGTAAGTTGGGGTATATGAAAGCATCTCAAACTGTGGCTTTAATTTGATCCTTTGATAAATGTGGTTAAATAAGTACATATGACAGATAGTTGTGGTGGATTTTAAATTGTTATACTTTTATGCTGTTTAATCTGATGTTAGACCAAACTCTTACAGTTTCATTATGAAGACTTTTCTGGAAAATCATAAAACAAATTGCTTACTCTAAAAACATAGGTAATAATTGCCAGCAATGAATGCCTTGATTATCCATGAATTCAAAAATAAGAGTAAATCCTCTGAAAGCCCCACATTACCTCCCAACTCAGACATAAAAAACTTCAGATCAATCCAACACCATTTCAGAAACATACCCCCTGATTTACTAAACTTCCGTGCAGGACTAGCTTAGTCCTGCATGGAAGCGCTCGTTTAGGACCAGGACAGCAGCGTGCCATGCATATTAATAAGGCACGGTGCCCGAGCTCCTAGGCTTACACGGAGCGTGTACGAGTGCAGGGGGGCATGTGTGAGAGCAGAGCTCTCAGAATAAACACACCCTTGTGATGTAGAAGAGACGAAAGTGGTTAAGAAATGAGCGAGACCGCTCATAGGTTTCCGCATATCCCCACCAACTGTTCCCCATGTGTACAACAGCAACAATACATAAAAATTAAATGAAGAAACCCCTTCATTGTCTTTTAAAAATCTGAGTACAGCTAACCGTAGGTGTGCAGGTGTGCCCATCGCTTAGCTACGGTTAAAGCAGCTTAAAAGGCTGAAGAGGATAACAAGGAAGATATATGCAGATGAAGCAGCACAGTAATAGTGTAGTGTGCAGAGCATTCGCTTAATGAGCAGGCATTCCCGGTTTGAGTCCCACTGCAGCACAGTCTATTTTACATGGCAAAGCATGTTATAAAGTACAGTTTTGTACCTACCATAAATGTAGATGTTCGAAGATCCACATTGCTGCAGTCCTTACACTTGGGTAGTCCGCTGTCCTCGGTCGGCCCGAATATCAAAGTATAAGGCTGACGTCGGTCAAGGCGCATTAGACTGACATCAGGACGTCAGGGTACAAATGCGCATGACCGACGTCATATCCTCAGTCTTTTCTTGCCCCAGATGTCAGAAGACCCTAAAAAGAAAGGTCAAAACCAAAAGACAGCAAACAACCAACCAACCACCCTTGCACTAATAATATGTACAATATATACAATATACACAATATTTAAAATCCAACCCACACAACCGCCTCTAACTACAGAGGGGAAGGAGGGAGGGTAAATTGGACTGCAGCAATGTGGATCTTCGAACATCTACATTTATGGTAGGTACAAAACTGTACTATGTTCTTCATCTCACATTGCTGCAGTCCTTACACTTGGGTAGAATCCCAAAGCAGAGGTAAGGGAGGATGGCAAAACTATAAAGAAGCAGGAGCTGCCAAAATGCCCTGTAAAATAGCAGTGGCAAAACCAGCCCTAGATTTAGAGTAAAGTGGAAGGTGATAATGCTTAGAGAAAGTATGCACTGAACTCCAAGTAGCTGCCTCCAAAATATCTTTAGTTGCCACCCCGCTTAAAAAAGCTGTCGAAGTGGCAGTAGCCCTAGTGGAATGAGGCCTAATCCCAGCTGGAATCTCCTTGCCATGATGGGAATAACAGAAAGCAATGCAAAACCCAATCCACTTAGAAATAGTTTGTTTTGACACAGGCTTGCCCTGAGAACTCAAAGCAAAAGAAACAAATAACTGCTGAGACTGCCTGAACCCTTTAGTTCTGCTCAAATAATATCGCAACTGCCTGTGTACATCTAAAGTGTGCAAAATCTTTTCCCTTTATTTTGGGGATTTGCATAAAAAGTAGGCAAA
This sequence comes from Protopterus annectens, assembly GCF_019279795.1. Classification (NCBI taxonomy): domain Eukaryota; kingdom Metazoa; phylum Chordata; order Ceratodontiformes; family Protopteridae; genus Protopterus; species Protopterus annectens. The sequence continues at coordinate 470,882,978 of NC_056750.1, forward strand.
TGAATAGTTTGGTTTAAAGCCACACTAGAAACCACTTTAGGCATAAAGGAAGGATTAGTACGTAAAGATACCCTATCCTTATGGAAAATTAAGAAAGGCTCAACCGCCATAAGGGCCTGCAATTCAGAAACCCTTCTTGCAGAGGTAATGGCCAACAAAAAGCAGTCTTCCATGATAAATATTTCAACTCGGTAGTAGCTGCAGGCTCAAAAGGTTGTAGAGTGAGTTTCTCCAACACAAAATTGAGATCCCAAGCAGGAGTAGGAGCTCTACATGGGGGTCTTATATTCTTTGCCACTCTAAGAAATTGCTTGAACAAAGGATGAGAAAACAATGGTGGGTCACAGTCATAGTGAGCCGAAATTGCTGCAGCATGAACCTTAATAGAAGAGAAGGACAAACCTTTGTCCAGTAACTCAGTAAGATATTGAAGAGCCACACTTAAATTAGGCTCAGAAACATCAAAATCCTTTGCTGCACTCCAAAATAAAAATCTCTTCCATTTATCTGCGTACACTTTCCTTGTACTAGGCCTTCTAGCTTCCAAAATAACATTCAAAACTTGCTGTGGAAGTTGAGACCCTCTATGGTTCAAAACAGAATATGCCAGGCTGTTAGGTGAAGAGAGTGAAGCTTGACATTGAGTAAATGACTGTTCTCCTGAGACAACAGGTGTGGAATCAAGGCAAAGGCCATGGAGGCTCCGTACCAGACTTCTCAGTAATGGGTACCAGTGCTGTCGAGGCCAATCTGGAGCTATTAAAATCATCTTTGGCTTGTCCTGTCTGACCTTTAGAAGTACCTTTGGGAGGAGAGGCAGAGGCGGAAAGGCATACACATGAAGATTGCTCCAATTGAAAGAAAGAGCATCCACTTTCCAAGCTGTGGGATGAAACCTTTTTGTGCAAAACTTTGGCAGCTGGTGGTTTAGTGGAGAAGCGAACAGATCTATGTCTGGAGTTCCCCATGACACTGTCAATTTCTGAAATACATGAGGATCCAATTTCCACTCGTGGGGATCCATAATTGCCTGCTCAACACATCTGCTAAGGAGTTCTGTGCTCCCGGCAGAAACCTTGCCTGAAGATTTAGCTGTAAACTGAGAGCAGTCTCCCACAAAATCATTGCTTGCCTGCATAGAGGATAAGAATGTGTTCCCCCTTGCTTGTTGATGTACCACATGACAGTTGTGTTGTCTGTTAGAATCAACACCTGCCCTGGAAGAAGTAAATCCTTGAAAGCTATTAATGCAAACTGGACTGCTAACATCTCCTTCAAGTTAATATGTAGATGTTGTAGTCTGGCAGGCCATTTGTCTTGTATCCACTTTCCATTTAGATGAGCTCCCCAAGCTTTGTCTGAGGCATCTGTCGTTAGAATCTGACTCGCCTCTGGCCGGGTCACAGAGAGTCCCTTGTTTAGGTGACATTCCTGATCCCACCACAAAAACTCCTTTTGAATGCAAGGTATTATCTGAATGACAGTGTCCAGATCCTGGCAGTGCTGTGTCCATACATTTTTGAGATACCATTGTAGCTTCCTCATATGCAGTTTGGCATTGGGAAGCACCAGAATACAAGATGCCATGAACCCCAAGGCTTGAAGGACTGTCCTTGCAGTCAGCCTGGACTGATGAGACAATTGATGAAAGTAAAGGGAAAGATTCTTTTGTTTGTCCGGGGTCAAAAAGGCCATCTGGGATGCTGTATTCAGTCTTACACCCAGAAAGCACATGTCCTGAGAGGGTACTAGACTGGACTTTATTTCGTTCACAGAATACCCCAGGCATCTTAGCACTGCTATCACATATTCCAAATGATGAAGAAGCTCATCCCTTCCTTGAGCCAGAATCAGGCAATCGTCCAAATAAGGATAGATCTGTATTCCTTTTAGCCTGAAGAAAGCTATCACTGGAGCCAGAACTTTCGTGAACACTCTGGGCGCAGTAGATAAGCCAAAGGGCAATGCAGAGAACTGATAATGAGAAGTCCCAGCCCGAAACGCAGATACTTCCTGCAACTCAGTCTGATAGGAACATGAAGGTAAGCCTCCTTGAGATCCAAAGTTACCATCCAATGATCTTTGCCCAGCAGAGGTAAAAGCTGTTGTAACGTCAACATTTTGAACTTGGGAATGTCCAGATAAGTGTTGAGGATAGATAAATCCAAAATTGGTCTCCACGTGTTCCCCTTCTTTGGTACTAGGAACAGGCGAGAATAAAATCCTAGGCCCACTTCTGGCATAGGGACCAGCTGTATGGCCCCTATTTGAAGTAGCAGAGAAATTTGTTTGTGAGCCTCTATTCTTTGCTGAGGAGGAACGTCTGGCATGCCTTTGAAAGGAGGCAAGGTATGGAAATAAAACCTGTAACCTTGGTGTATGATATCCAATACCCATTTGTCTTGGGTAATTAAACTCCAATTTTCCTTGAAAAGTGCCAACCTTCCTCCCAAAGGTGCTGCCAGACGAGAAGGCTCTGGCAGCTGAAAAGGTAGGTCATTGGGTCTGTTTACGAAAGGACTGACCCCTGCCCTCACCAAGACTGTGCAGGTGAACTCCCTGTTCTAGGCCTGAAAGAGCCCTGAGCTCTGCCCCTACCACGTCTAGATCTACCCCTAGACTGGGAATCATAAGAAGGATACGTCCACCCCTTGGTAGGCCAATTTCTACTAAACTGGAGGCTGAACCTGCAAAAATCTTTAACAGTCTGCATAGACTTAGCCTTGTCTTCCATTTTCTTTAAGACTGCCTCAACAGGTGAACCAAACAACACATCAGAATGTAAAGGAGCATCTAAAATCCTTGTCTTAACATGGTCAGATAAATTCTGATCCCTCAGCCAGGCGTGCCTGCGAAGAACTGACCCAGTGGCAGCCACCCTAGACGAGGCCTGTACAGCATCAAAACCACATTGCAAAGAATGCTTACCCACCTGTTCAGAAACATGTACTAAATCTTGTAACTCTTTACACTCAATACCTTCTGCCAGAGCATCTACCTTAGACTTCAATTGAGAAAGTAGATAGTTTTGGTATTTCAACATGTGAAACTGGCAATTCAAAGCCCTCATAGCTAGGGTGGAAGAAGTATAGACTTTCTTTCCCCATCTATCCAAAGCCCTGGCCTCTTGATCTGGAGGAACCGGATTTTTAACAACAGAAGCCTTAACACCCTTAGGCCCCTGACTAACAGTTTCTGGGTCCACCCTAGGACTCTTAAAAGATACTTATGAGCTTCAGGCACCCTGTAATACCTATCCGGTTTAACAGGAGCAGGAGGCAAAGAATCAGGATTAAGAGAAGCCTCTGCAAACACATCTTCCACCACATCCAGAACAGGAGGTATAGCCAAAGGCCTATGCTGGGGTAAAAACAAAAATTCCCTAAGCCTTTTCCTGGAATCAGAGAAGTCCTGACCTTCCCACTTAAAATGCTCCCTCATGGAATGAAGAGTCTCTGAAAAGAAAAATCCTCAGGAGGAGAAGCAGAAGGAGTAGAATCATCCACATCAGAATCAGAATAAGGAGAATACTCCTGCAAGTCTTCAGCCGAAGACTCTGAAACATCCGAAGCCTGCTCAAAACTCCCCAACTCAGGTTCCACCCTAGGTCTCTTATCAGGAGGGGGCAAAGAACCTCTAATCAAGGTAATCAAATCTTCTGCCATTTTAAGCATATGCTTCTTGGGCACAGATCCTGAAGAACTAGGAGTGACACCAACTGCAGCTAAACCTGGCCTGCCTCTGGGAGAAGCCTTGGAAACAGAAGGAGAGGGCCTAACCACCCTAGGAAGGGAGGGGAGTACAGTAACCTGAGAAGCCCCTACAGCCTGACCTGCCTCCTGAGAGGCCACATCCTGCAATAACAAAGTCTCCCCCTGGGACTCCAGAGAAACCTCCGGCGGAACCCCGGCTCCACCGACACCTCTAAAGAACCGGCGTCCGGTACGGACGACTCTTCTTGCCTGGGCTTAGCTGCTTTATCCTTGCGCTTCTTCGAAGAAGCGGACGTCGGAGCATCCGACGGCATATTATAATTGCACCGCTTCCCAAAGACTAACCTGGCACAATCTAACCTTCTCTTAATAGTGCGCTTATTGAATCTAGCACAAAAGCGACACCCAACAACGTCGTGCTCAGGCCCTAAACAAGGAATACACAAAGTATGATAATCTCTATGCGGTATCTGTTTCCCACAAGAAATACAGTTATTCACTTTTTCTGACATCCGTAAACCACTGAGGCAAGAAAAACTAAAATATTCCCAACGGGTACTTAGCCAACTTTGACTCGGTCTGAAACTCCGAATTCGAAAAATTTCAGAACGCCGAACGGCACTTGCAACGCTGCTTCTGCATCGGACCATGCGGCAAAAAAGACTGAGGATATGACGTCGGTCATGCGCATTTGTACCCTGACGTCCTGATGTCAGTCTAATGCGCCTTGACCGACGTCAGCCTTATACTTTGATATTCGGGCCGACCGAGGACAGCGGACTACCCAAGTGTAAGGACTGCAGCAATGTGAGATGAAGAACATCCACTACATAACATATATTTATGAACGTGAGTACTGCAGGAAATGCACATGTGAAGTGTCAGTGTCATAATGAATAAGGCACTAGTAAGCAGGTTTAAGCACAAATAAGCAGTAGTAAGCATATGTAAGCACTAGTAAGCATGTTTAAGTACATTTGCGTGGGGGTAAGCACTGCCTACACAGGTGACGCAATGTAGAAGCTGAGTGTAAGAAACTGTAACTGGAAGTTAGCATTGCTTACCACCGCGCAAACATGGGCAAACCGGCCCACAACTGCTTTAAAGTGCCTTATTCACTCTGTATCCAATGGTTTGTGTTCTGCCCAGCAACAAAATAAACAGCCTCTGCAAGGCTCAAACTCAGGACCCTCCACACCATAGACAACATGATTTACCACTAAGCCATGCCAGATATACATAAATCTGATGTATTCAGAAACATAACATCCAGCCCAGCCATGCAACAGTACAGAGAATGTATACCAACATCTAGATGTATGTGTGTGTGCAAATATATTAATATCTAAACAGATACAACATATCTATATATGCAGATATATATAAATATTTAGAAATATATAGATATATGGCCACACATCTGTAGATAGCAATGGTAGATTGACAAAAACAAATATGTCCACATGCACCGTTAATGGGGTTGAGACACCCCAAACAATATACGTCATGTACAAATAGGCATACCCCCCCACCACCACAGCCAAACACATCCGCCCTGCAATACACTACCAAGTGTTACAGATCCCGTAAGCATTACCTGACATGACATGGGCACAAGATGTTAACAGTACTACAACCCTCCTGTATGATGTCAGGCTAGTATTGGTAAAATATCATGCAGTATAGTCTGGCTCCCATAGGAATTGTAACACTGAAAGCTATCAACATCCCCAGGATACATATACACAGACACATATATGCAGATACAGATATATATATATATATATATATATATATACATACACACACACACACACACACACACACACACACACACACATACATATATACACATATGTGTATATATATATATATATACATATATATATATATATATATATATACACACATATATATATATACGCATATATATATAAATATATATATATATATATATATATATATATATATATACATACAGATATATATATATATATATATATATATATATATATATATATATATATATATAGAGAGAGAGATACATGTGACTACACATACACATGCAGAGATATGTACAGTAAGATACATATGTAGAAGGTGCACACAATATGGAACAGCCACTATGCCTACAGTTCACACCTGAACAACTGGACACTGTATGGGCCACCCATACAAATTACAATCGTTGCCTGCAACATATACCCACAGAGAGGTCATAGAAAAAACACCACACACAGGTTTGCAGAAATGGAAAACCTTTATTTGTGTACTATTACAGTTCTTTATGCCATGTCATATAGCTGTTCAAACACTGACATCCATATAAACAGAGTCATGCAACTATGAAACAGTTATACTAATACAGTAGTCTGGAAAGGTTCACAACTGTTGCTATCCAGGCCAAAGCCTTCAAATTGTACAATAGTAAAGACAGACTGGGCCACAGGATACCAAACAATCAACAGTATTTAATGCAAATGTATAGTTCAGCAGTCTCTATCTACACTCTGTACAAAATCACTAGGTGGCAAGAACTTCAGCTGACTAAATGAGATGTAACTGTTACATAACAAGGCATAACTGACACCATCACAAGCACACTGACAAACAGAACAGTCTGTATGGAAAGAGGCAGTAGGCCTGCATTAACCCAATTTATGTGAGTAATGTAAATATAGGTAAACAATACGGTACTATACATCCAGATACCTTAAGGCAGCTCACCCCTGATACCCCCCACATTTTGTAACAGCCTAGGTCATTTATGGTGCACCCCTCCAGACTCAATACTACAGGACCATATACCAAAGTTACATACACTGGCCTCTGGAGTGCCTAAGGGCACACATGTATTGTGTAGGTGAAGCCCACACATATATGGCCCCAGCACCACTGTATGTGTGGGGGATACAACAGCAGTGGACTGATGGCAGCAATGGTAGTGTGATATACACACAGCCCACTACAGAACAACCCCTGACAGCATGTCATATGTGCAAAGCTTGGCATGTAGGTGGAGGACAGAGGCTGGAACACAGGCCTATATGTGGAAAACTGTTGCCATACACTAAGCAAGTTGCTGGTGTTACAGGATAGTCTGCAACATACCTTTAGCCAGGGAATTGAGGTTAGAAACATACATGGATGTAGCCATGTACTGATAGCACTCAACACACACACTGCCAGTGAAATATCTGACACAGGACCTGTGTGGTGGACAGACAAAACATGATAGGCACACCTCTGGCCCACAGTTGAGAAATATGCAGACAGACTGCATTCCAAGGTAAACTAGTATGTACGCACACACCCTGTAACACCAGTACTATATAAAGCATAACAGATCACTATAACTCTATCTGTAGTTCTGGAACCTCCTACAAATATGAGGCTGGCCTGAGTGTGCCAGTTCCCCTGGAAGAGGTATTGCTACCTGCTGTCTGTAACACTAATGCCCACACACAGGAAAGATGTCCATCACACAGGAAAGGTAAAGGGACCATGCCCACACGATGTAGGGATTTATAGTAGGTGGTTACCATGACAGTGGTAATTGGAAGTACTACACAGCAAGCTGCATGCAGTTAGCAAGTGTACGATACTGATTAGTGTAGAAGCCATAACCTGATCAAGTGCATCAACTACTAAAACTAGGCTGCAATCTACCTCAAGCAACTCAATCCATTCATTGGTGAGAGAGAAAGCAAGGAAGCAAGCTAAAACAAAAGCGGGAAAAAAAACCTCAGAAAAATACCAACTGAAAACATAGCCATCTAGGCAGCTGCCATTCATAAATACGTCATTCCCACAACAGGTACGTGACGTATATGGACATGCATTAGAATGTAGTACCTGGTCCATCATAATGTGATAGATGGTGTGGAATGAGTTATATGTGCCATCAGATGTTGTTGTGATGATGTGCAACTGAACAACTGCTATGGACAATAGTGTTTGTCCCTGTGGGTAGAGGGCCATAGCTGTTAACTGGGCAGATCAGCACTGACAGACAGGATGTAAGCCATCATAGTGTGTGTTGTATAATGGGGATTATATATATGACATGGCCAATAGCTGGTGGTGGAAGTAATGCCATTATGATGGACATGTGGGAGTCACGGACCACCACTGGCAGGATACCTAAGTGAATCTGTAATGTAGCATGCCAGAATGCCATGGGTGTGCAATAGGGTTACCTGCAAACAGGTCCCGCATATACCCCACTAATGTCAGGCCATGTCCATATGTGGCACCTGTCTGTGTTGTAGCAAGGCAGAACAGTGCAGCAGTGCAGGAAGGTGTTGTGAGATTGTGGATCTGATGTCTGAATGTACCCCACATATAGGTATGCATATGTGTACATATGTCACATATATAATATATAAGGATAAACGTATATCAGCATGTATGTCCAGAAATATACATATACTCATGTGTAAACATATATATATATATATATATATATATATATATATATATGCACATATATATGAATTCACATATATCTACACATATATAGATATATACCTATATGCACGTCTACATATGTACAAACACACACACAAACAGATATGTATGTAAAGACATGTCCCCTATATCACTACCACAGTGATGTGTACAGCACACATAGCAATACACACAGATATCTACAGCTGGCAATGTGTGCATCATGGACGGGTATGTCATATGTTAGTCCCTTCCTAGCACCACATTTCCCCCATCTGTGAAGTATGCAATGGGAATATGGGGAAGTATGGCAAATACACATGTGGAGGTGGTCAGGATTGGTAGATATAGAGGACAGTCTACAGGGGTGGTATGTGACGTATGTAGTGGATAAACACCGTGGATGGTGTGTGTGGTCTTTGATATGGATGCCCCATGGTCCCCAATATGGGCACAATGGGAACAAGGCTCCCACCAACTGCCATTCACAACAGCAGTCCACATCCTGATGGTGCCAGGTCTGGCAGCTGAGCAGGAGGAGCATGTTGTCCGTGTGAATGTGTACTGGGTGCCTCAGACTGATGTAGCACATCCCTCATGTGTCTGTGAAGCCTGGTATGGAACAGACCCTAGACCTGAGTTCAGGGGACAGGAACATGTTGGTGTGTGTCCTGGGGGGGGGGGTCACATCCCCTGGGTGGTTTCACCTGATGGTATTGCTGTAACAGCACACGAGGAGGCCCCAGGTTGGCACACACATGTGATGTGGCCAGGTATCCTGGTCAGATGGGGATGGAGAGGTGGATCCCCCCAATAACACAGACTGTCAGATGTGCAGCAATCTCAGTGCAGCCATACCACTGGCATATATGTAACTATAGTAGCCCTGACAATGGCATACAAGTGAATAGCCTGTAACAGGCCATCAATGTTAGTGTCCACACAGGGGACATGGCTACAATCGCATAGCAGAAGGTGTGGTACAATACACAATCTGTCCAAATGGTAGTTAAGCTGTAGTTATACCTAATGAGTTGTGTGTGCAATCTGTTGAAGCTGATATGCTGGGGGGGGACAGAGATGTGCATTACAAACTGTGGTAACCTTGCCATATGAATTACTCAGGCCTGTTTCTATCTTCATGTCTTTCAGGCAAGATGTCACACATCAGGTTACCTGTATAGTCAGTGGAGGAGAATGAGGTCATTATCAACCATCTGGTTCAGCACTACCAGGTTCTCTTTGGCAGGACAGCCCATGACCAGCAGGAGCGGACCGTCCTGTGGAACAATCTAGTCCACAGGGTCAATGATGTCAGCCTGCATAACCGCAGTTATGAGCAGGTCCGGCATTATTGCAGTGACCTGCTTCGCAATGCCCATCGGTGTGCTGCCACAGTTTGGGGGATCACTTTGCCATGGGGGGGCCATGCCATCCATCCCCCCCTGACACGTGTGGAGGAGCTCCTGGCCAGCCTCGTGGCACTTGCCCATCCGGAACACCATCAACCACTGGACCCCTTCATGGAGGTAGGTGTCACCCATGCACTAGCCGAGGAGCTTACAGGTAAGGACACAGGGCACATCAGTAGACCACTGTTGTGTAAATATCCGCAATGGTACAGGCAGATCATGCATATCTGACATATATTGTGTTGCTGCATTGTAGTGATAAACAGATGTCCAGATGTGGTAGTATTGTGGGAATTTATGATAGATGTATGGTAGTACTGAACCCAGCCTGTAGCAGTGCCACAGGTGTAGCCACTGACATTACATCTCTCACCCACTTATGTAGGTCCCTCTGGGGTAACAACAAGGCAGCAGCCTGTAGATGGTGAGTATGTCTTATGTAGATGCATGCCAACATACCGGACATGTAATGGTGATGGTATATTCCATACACACATCTAACACACCTACGCTGAATGCATGCTGTACATGTGCATGTATTGTTGCTGTGAAATGCATGGTCTCACAGGGGTGACCATGATGGGGTATTGAAAGGGTATGTCACAAACCTGCATGACAACTAACATCCTGTCATTGCGGAATGTGTCCACAGGGAGTAACATACTGTTGGTAGACATGGCCTACACTAGTGACATTTTCTGAACAACCCATATACAGTGCAACACCAGTGTATATACCTATAGGGCAATGCCAACTGCTGCAGAGATACACTATGGCATATGGCATTACAGTAGTCCACATTATCAGCTGGGTCTGGGCTGCAACAAGTGGTGTTCAGTGTATGGGACACTGCAAGCTAACAAAAATGTGTATGGCTTACCTGTCATGCATCTGCATAAAAGCTGAGGGGGGGGGGTCTCAGCACGAAACACCAATGCACTGCAGCAGGGATCCTAAGAATGGTAGAAATGGCTTTATCTGCATATAGTCAGGTTCAGGACCTGTGGCAGCCATAACCCTACCCACACTGCAATAGTGACGGCATTGTATGAACACCATGGGATGTGCACATGAGTAGACCTTGCAATCATGCAGAATAGGGGGACATGGGTAGACGAGGCTGAACATACACTGGCAATTGCAGAAGGACCACGCTGGTATACCCTTGCCATGAGCAGTGACTGCTGTACTACACACAAGAGGTGTGATAAACCGTCATGATAAGGGTGTGCACATATATGCCCACATGGTGTGTATGCATTGCGGTCAGCAGCCGCACACCTAACACAATCTGTAGACACTGCATGTGAAAGTACAGGACATATGTTACATACCGGGTTTGTGCACTGCTAAGATATGCAGTGCTGTGGTCCCATGGCAGATCATGGACGTGCGTGTAAAATCAATAAAGGTATGTACACCCCCCACAGCCATGGTATGCTCTGATGGTTGTCAGTGTAAGCATTTCTGCAGTGGTCATACATGGTCTGTTGATGTTGACAGCTGTAAATCAGGCATCAGGCATTCACCAATGACAACAGTCCACGTATCATCCCAGGTATGTGCTGCTGAAACACATAGGGGGATGTGAGAGGTACAGGTGACATAACTGACACAGTACTACACATTCCGCAATGGGTTGTACACCTGTGAGTTGTGGTGCACAGTACATGGCAGGGTGCAGAATAGGTGCACAGCAATACTGTGTACATGGGTGCAGTGGTATCCAGGGGAAGGGGCATCACCTAATCACAGCACATGCATCATACACATGTATACTGTTGCTAGCATGGATTGAGTATAGCTGAACTGCATGCTGTTCTGTACCATATGTTCTGCATGTTGGCAGATGGGTAAAAGGAGGACTGTGTGTACGATCATTGTGCAACCTCACGTGTGTGTGTGTGTGTGTGTGTGTGTGTGTGTGTGTGTGTGTGTGTGTGTGCATTCTGGTGGTTAGTTAGTTTGCCTGCAGGGTCACTCTGGTGAAGTGGTGGGAGGTAGATGCATGTATGATGCGTGTGTGCATGTGTGTGTTTGTGTGTGTGGCCATGTATGAACATGTGTGATTGTAGGGTGTTCACACAGCTGTACCCCCCTTTGGGACCATGCACAGTACATGGACATGGAGTGCCACACTGCACACCAGGAACACCTGCCATGTACTCGCAGGACAGCAAATACTATAATATGGTCTGTAGCATGGAACAGGCATCCAGAGGGAAGGTAGACTCCAGGTACACACTTAATATTGCAGTCAGCAGAGAGGTCACCTACAACCCATGTATGCAGCTCTACAGAAACATTGGGGAAGTAATAGTCAACACCAGGAAGTGTATCCAAATATTACAGCTGCCACATGATGGGCCGACGGAGCAGCATATCTGGCATTACATACACATGACACACTAGTGGGAGATATTATGGGTAAAACATAGTAGCCCACACATATAGGGGCCATGCACATAATTCCGTCCATACAGAGGGTGCATACCGAATGACAGCATCAAGGCCATGTAACTCCACTACACACAGGTCAGGCAAGTAATGTAGCAAAAGTCTTTGTGTTGTGCCCGCTTGTGTGGGCATTTAGAAGACTGTGATGTTAATGAGTGGTATCAATGTGTGTAGTGGTATCAATGTGTGTATGTTAACAAGTGTGATGCAGGATGGGGTAATACATGGACATATACGTGAGACTGCCTGTAAAACCATGGACAGGTAGGTATTACAGAGATGTGTTTGTGTGTGTGTGTGTGTGTGTACTGTTAAGCAATGCTGTCCAGCTTTTAAAGTGTGGTTATTGTTTTCCCCCACAGGTGGTGAGATGGGTCAGGGTCCCTCCTGCATCCAATCTGATGTAGGTGTCCATACAGACACCGATGATGATGATGACAATAATGTTGAGGCATAGGTGGGGTTGTCAGGGGTCGACACTGTGCCAACATTTGACATCCCCCTTTTAGCCACCCCACCCCCGCACACAGTTACAGTGCATATACACACCCCATCACCAGTGCCCATAGCAGAGGGACAGATGGCATTCAGTGGCAGTGCACAGGAAAGTGTGGTAACTATGCCTATTGTGTCCGGTCGCAGCAGGCATAGCCGGTTGTCCAGCAGGCTGCCATATAGGTGGATGTCCCAGGGTGCTTGTGGTAGGGCCACTGGACATCATTCCCTTGGCATAGGCAACATAGCTGCAACTAGCAGAAGCATGTTCCAGGCTGTAATGGTGGCCATAGCTCTCAACCTTCCATCTCCAAAATGAGGACACTAGCCCTTATAATGTGGAACAAATATGCAAAATATGGAACACGTACTAATGACTTACTAACAACTTCAGCTAGGAAGGTCATAGGATGGTTAAAATATGCTGGCTATACTTATAAAGAAGATAGTTTAGTGAATTAATATGATTTATTTCTATTTGCCATGGATTTCACTTAAAAAAAATTCCTAACAAAAATTCCTAACACTGAATGTGTTACAGACCCTTTCAATGTATCCCAAATGAGGTACATTCCTCATAATGAGGTACACTTGAGAGGAATGATGGTGGTGCAGGCACGTATTGAGCATTACACCAAACAGGGCTTTGGGCTGCTCTCGCATCTGTAAGAGACAACCTCCGTGAACTGTCTGGTGCCATCCGTGCTTCTACCGAGCAAGTGGATAGACGGCATGATGAGATGATGGCCCTCATCAGCAGTGGTGTGTCCGTGCATCAACATGTGGTGGGGATGTGGCAACACCTGCGTAGATGTGGGCCAGCAACACCAACAGCTGGCAGTCAACGTGGATGTGCTAGGACACCAAGGGGCTCCTGTAGTGGCAGTAGCAGCCCTGGCAGTGCGGGGGTTGTGCTGTACACATGACACCAGTGGACAAATGTCATCAGCGGGTGAGAGTAGCACTTCAATGCCTGTACCTGCACGTGCCTGCGGAACCCCTGGCAGGCACAGTCCACATCTCCATGGCCGGAGGCAGTGAACTGCACACCCTGCCAGGTATGGTCTGCAGCTGTCCATAAACACCTGTGTAGGGCAGCCACAAGGCAAAACTGTGTGCATGCATACCCACACACTATGCAAACACACCTATGGCAACCTCATACCTACACACACCACATCACCTCAGCTAGCTCCCCAGAGTACACCCCTCACCCACACACATAGTGTCAAATGTATGGCCCACCCTCGGCCTCTGGCAGAACAACACCACACACTGTGCATATGATGATACCTGTGCCCCATCCTTGTCATCCATACCATCAATGCAGGGACAGGCTGATATGGTTCTGATGCACATGGTGATTGTACATGAGTGTACCACAGTCCTGCGGTGTACCATGTAGGGAATAGAGTGTGAAGCATATTTGGCAGGTAGTATAGCCATTCAGCAATGATACCTTCTACCTGTTAGTAACACTGCTTGGTTGTGGTCGCTAAAATGATATGCAATTGTGTTGTATGTGTACATGCATCAGCACAAGGATGCCCTGTGCATATGATGATACCTGTGCCCCATCCCTGTCATCCATACCATCGATGCAGGGATAGGCTGATATGGTTCTGATGCAAACGGTGACTGTACACCAGTGTGCCACAGTCTTGCAGTGTAACATGTTGCAGGGAGTAGAGTGTGAGGCATATTTGGCAGGTAGTGTAGCCGTGCAGCACTGATGCTGTCTAGCTGTTAGTAACACTGTTTGGTTGTGGTCTCTAAAATGATATGCAATTGTGTTGTAGGTGTACATGTGTCAGCACGAGGATGGCCTGCAGTCATATTGCACAATGGGGTATGTCACTGTGCTCACACCATGGCAGTGACATATCTGGAGTACAGTCGAACACATTTCACAGGATACTATACCGGGTATTGCCTGTGCCACATTGACAGGTGGCCCACTGAGGTGTGTATACCCTGCAATATGATGTAGACCCATCCACATACATGCACACTATTACTTGCCAACACTGGGACTAGACCACTGCCTAGCAATGTCATGATACTGATGTGTGTGGTTTACATTGCACAAACACTGCCTTAACCACTCTGTATCCAACAGACCTTGTTCTGCCCAGCAACAAAATGAACAACCCTTACAGGTCTTGAACTCAGGACCCTTTACACTGAAGTCACAACAGTTAGCCACTATGTCATGACCACTGTGGTGACAGCTGTTGTTTTACTAGTATAGCTGTCATTACACATATTGAGTAGTATTGAATAATTGCCTTTACTTCCTAGATTGTGTAGTCCTTGTCATTAATATGACTGTTGCATCACATATGTTGTTTTATCATAATCTACACATAGCAGATGCATACTGTGGGATACATGTGGGAGGGTATGCACGACCATGATGTTTACTCATGACAGGTATATGGTGTACACATATCATAGGTCTATAGATGTCTACATGTACATACACAGGTATACACATACATATGTCTGTATACACATCTGTATAGTGCTACATATATATGGCCATGTGTACATCTCTTCATATGTACATATGTATACATATCTATACATATATGTATCTATACATATGTGTATATATAGGTATACATATATGTACATACAGATATATATGTATATAGCTATATATGTATGCACTTCCTATGTGTACAGATATGCCTAGTTATGTTGATATATATAGATATCTATAACTATATGTGGATACATATCTATTCTGATATACCTATATATACCTGTCGATATATCTGTAGATATCCATACGTATATGTGCATATGTATCACTATCTGTATATGTGTAGACATATATTGCTCTGTATATGTATATATCTTGGTGTGTATATGTATATCTATGTACACACACACACACACACTATATATATATATATATATATATATATATATATATATATATATATACATACACCCATCTATATATGTTGATATGTATATGTGTAATCATATATATATATATATATATATATATATATATATATATATATATATATATATATATTTTGATATCTGGATGATTATATGCACAGATATTTTCACCATATGTCCTGGACATGGAGTGTAGCCCTACCCCAGCCCCTATAGTCCCAACTTCATAGTGCAAGTGGATGTCAGGTATGTATAGCAGGTATATTAGTAGACTATTGCTACTGTAATTGGGATTGTCTTCACAGACATGGTGTGTGTGGGAGGTCACATCTACTTTCCACATGTGTGCCACTGGCTACTGACAGACATCCTAAGGACATCATAGTAAAGTACCACTGCTAGCACGTAATGCCCCTGTGGACTGCAGTACAGACATGATGCATGTGGGAGGTCACATCTACTTTCCACATGTGTACCATTGGCTACTGATAGACATCCTAATGACATCATAGTAAAGTACCACTGCTAGCACGTAATGCCCCTGTGGACTGCAGCACAGATATTGGCCAATATATGTGGACATTCTGAAACACTCTTTACAGTCCAGAGGTAAACACGGAACCCCTTAGTGCAAAATATGTGTACCATGCATGACAATATGGATGCTAACAGCCATGTAGATGGGTATAACACATAACGACTGGTATACATATGCCAACATAGGTTATGCATTCACACACCCCTGTCTGGCTTGACACATAATAGCCGCTGGTACAGGGGTGCCATGGCCACATACTACCCACTAAATATTGACAAACATCTGTGCAGCATCCCACTGCTCTGTCTGACATACATGACTGTTAAGGGAGGCCCGGCAGCAGTACATCTGGCAAGTATCTGCACATGACATCTCACTGGGTAAGTACACTAAGCTGCTAGGCATGTAACAATGCACTCTGCAGGCTACAGGCAGACTGGCTCAACACTGGCCTATATCTCCTATGGGGGAATGCACATGTACCTGCATATATAGCAGGCTCTGCAGGCATGTCAGAGCACAGGGTAAGATACACCTGTGTGAAAGTGCATAACCACAACCAATGTGAACACAGCCACAGCCACATATGGTAAGCTAGCATAAAATTACAGTATATGGACTATCTGTTCAACACCATTCTCATATGTGCCACTTACAGACTAACCCTACATATACTGGGCTGCTACACGGTTTGGTTTGCTGGCTGTCTGTGGTATGGGACATGGGTGTGTATGACCCTACAAACATGTAAGCCAATACTGTAACATAGAGTGGAGCAGCGTGTAATATCAGATAGGGCGGGACCAATAACAATGACATCTACCACAGTCTGTACACAGGCTAAAGAACATATTAACAATACACAAACTGTCGACATTCACCATAGGTACAGAGACCTCAGTATTGTACAAACAACTACAGAATGTCCAGGTTATGTCATCAAATATAACCCCTACTGTACATAACATGTGTAGTATTCTGATATCTCACTGGCTTGTTATCAGATATGATGACACTAATGATGGTGTACAGCACATATGCACCTCTTAATGCATGACATATGTACAAAGGTTGACAGAGTTGTGGCTGGAAGCACATACACAGGGCCAATATTGACATGTTGCTGTGATAACCTCATGCATTTACTGTTGTAACAGGGTTTGTTGCAACATAGGTACTATGAGGGATATGAAGTCAGTAACTGTCACGGCTTTCACCATCTACAGACTGCAATCCTCACACTATCTTCTGCAGTTCATAGATGCATGCTCTGTGGGTAACGCATGAAACCAAGGGCACAACACACTGCCCAGTCTGCAGATGACCCTGCAGATGTGGATTCCTCATAAACATAGAACTGACATGGCAGGTACTAAAATATGTAGGACAGCCATATCCACACACACACTGTTAAACCAACATTACTCCACATGCAGTATAGTGGCACTTGCAGTCTGTAGTCAGGTCATGCACATCCCCTTCCTGTGTGTTTGCCCTGTTTCCACACTGTATGTTGTTAGAAGTAAATCCCCAATCCATCTGAGATGCTGTTTGCCAAACAACAGATCTAGTTCCTGCTCACAATGAATGAAAAGGGCCAACACGAACACGATGTTTCTAGATATAGGAGTGTGTTTCCATCCAATTGGCTATGGGAATTTTAACACAGCTGTTCCACATGCAATCAGCTAGGGGAGGGCTGCAATTTGTGCAGAGGCCATCAGCTGATCATGTGCATCACTGAAAATACACATGCTGCTGCCTAAGCAAAGCAGGTGTAGGTCTCCACATCCACCAGAGAGAGTGAGAGAGGCAGACAGAGGCAAAGACAAGTCAAGGAGGAGAGGGAGTGTAAAACCTAAGCATGTTTGTGTCACACACCTACCAGCATAGGGTATCAAACCCCTGCCAACTGTGTCATGCTATCCCATTTCTATGTAGTTATTGGATGCACCACAATAGGTTACATGTTGTGGAGCCCTCAGAATGTATATGTGCTGGTGAGTGACATCTGCAACAGGGATATGTAGGTGTAGTACACGTGCCTGTCTGCATGTACAAATGCCAACAACAACACAGCCACATTCTCACAGGGACACACACACATTGACATACTTGGCAGGGCCAGGAATACAACCCATCACTAGTGAGATTGCCACAACACAGTACTGTGCAAGTATCACATGCACCTCAGGGGTCATACAGAGGTGATATGGGCAAAGGGTATGGGGAGGTGTCTGACATCAAACAGCATGCTTCAGTATGCCAATGGGGGTTGTAGTGAGTGTGGATGTGATCATATGCATCATACAACACACACACAAACACACAGGGTGCCAGCACTGACATGCATGGGTGCATTTCTGCATGGGTGTGTGGTGCCAACTGTGCCAGATAGCTATACAAGGCTAGGTGATGGGTATACCTTGGCATCAGGCCACATGACAATGGTCAACATTGTGGCCCAGGGCTGTGGTGTCTGTATTTGCCCACACAGGTGGGTATTGTATCCTTCATCCAGTCACCTGGGTGACTATTGTATGTGGCCAATGCTGTGCATCACTTGCCATGTATGTGTTCCTTTATCCATGATATGGATGGTGTCTGGGATGTGCACACCTCCCAAATGCATGTACAGTGACATGTGGAACCATACCTGGGGTGTCTGGCCCATGTTGTGTACGGAGATTATCAGCAGATGTGCCTGTCTTAGCCATCTGTGGCAGGAACTGGTAATGGATGGCAGGTTTACCCTGCACCTACATTGATAGTATGCTAACAGCATTCCCTGGTGTCAGTGGCATCTGTCCATACTGGGCATGTTTTCAAGCATGGTATGTCCTTTGTGGGTCACATGTGATGGCACCATAGGTGTTGCAGGTGTCCAGTGGGGAACATGAGGAAGGTGCACTGTCTGCAAGTAGGTGCCTATTAGACAGATGGACAAGGTGCCATGCCCTCTGTAGCTCACTGAAATCACTCCATAGTTACTATCAGTGGCCAATATGCAGTGTACTACCCACATACTGGCTGTTGCTTAGGCATGTGTGTGTGTGTGTGTGTGTGTGTGTGTGTGTGTGTGTGTGTGTGTGTGTGTGTGTATGGAACAAGGGTTCACAGTGTGCTCTGGGTAATACTGGGGTTGCTAACTGCGACTGCCTGGCCTTGATGTCACCTATTGGTCTGAATTTGCACCCCAGCCTCTCAGCTATTTCACATCTGTTATCCCTGTATGGTGGACTTTGTGATATATATTAGGGCCACCATATAAGAAATTTGCAAAACCCACTCCACATTGGGCCCAGGTATCACACACACACACACACACACACACACACACACACACACACACACACACACACACACACACACACACGTCACGTCTAGGAGTAGAACCCCTACCTAACTAGTTTATTACACTATAGCACTATGCAGGTATAGTATGCACCATGGAGATTACTGGAGTACTTCTTCCCCAAAGGTGTATATCACATTGGCTGACATCAGCAGGATTGGCAAAGTAGGACATCCCACTTGTAATGAGTGTGGCTAGGGTAAAATGCATTGCTCCCTACACAGACAGCGACACACACACAAAATATCCACAACTGACATGTGTGGGTATAGAACACCTAACAGAGGTCTATATCACACTACAGCATGGAGCTGTTGTAGTACGCACCATGTGGATTGCTGGAGAACTCTTTCCCCAAAAGTGTATTTCACAATGAATGACATCAGTAGGATTGCTAAAGTAGGGCATTTGAAATGTACTGTGTGTGACTAGCCTAAAATGCATTGCTCCCTGCACAGACATTGGAACACACACAAAACATCCAGAATCACCATGGGTGGGTATAGGAACCCTACCAGAGGTCCATATCACACTACAGCAATATGCAGTTACAGGACGCTCTACAGAGATTATTTGGCTACATGCTTCCCAGAAGTGTATTTTTAGGTGGATGACATCAGCAGCCTTGCCAAAGATGAGCATTTGAATTGTAGGGAGTGTGACTACCCTAAAATGCATTGCTCTCTACACAGACAGACACACACACAAACTTGCCATGTCTGGGATTATAACAGTTACCTAACTAATTTATCACACTACAGCAGTATGCAGTTACAGGATGTGCTACGGAGATTACTAGCCTACATCCTTCCCAAAGGTGTATTTCTAGGTGGACGACATCAGCAGCCTTGCCAAAGATGAGCATTTGAATTGTAGGGAGTGTAACTACCCTAAAATGCATTGCTCTCTACACAGTCAGAGAGAGACACACACACACACACACTTGCCACTTCTGGCATTAGAACAGCTACCTAACTAAATTATCACACTACAGCAGTATGCAGATAAAGGATGCACTACAGAGATTACTGGGCTACATCCTTCCCAGGGGTGTATTTCTAGGTGGATGACATCAGCAGCCTTGGCAAAGATGAGCATTTGAATTGTAGGGAGTGTGACTACCCTGAAAAGCATTGCTCTCTACACAGAAAGACAGACACACACACAAATGCATACACATACACCCACACACATACACACACACACACACACACACACACACACACACACACACACACACACACACACACACACACACACACACACACACACACACACACACACACACACACAGTTGCCATGTCTGGGAACAGAACTCCTACCTATTTTATCACACTTCAGCAATATGAAGTTATGGCACGCGCCACAGAAATTACTGGGCTACAACTCTCCCAAGGGTGTATTTCACAGTGGATGACCTCAGCAGGCTTGTCATAGTAGGGCTATGGGGAGGGCAGTGTGTGTGCATGGGCCATAACCCATTCTTGTAGAGGTTGACATGCCACATGCGGGCATACACAGGGTCATAATTCACAGGTACTTGTATACAGCTGCTAGATGACTACTACCTTGTACAGTCATGTTTCACAGCTGGCACGTGCACCAATTGTCTGTAATGTTGACAGATACTGGTGGCTAGTATCTGCAGTGAGTGACATCTGAACCTCATGTGTTTGGGGCCCTTTGGCTGTGTGCTGGGTGGGACAGGCCTGGATGGCTCCTTGTCACAGTCACCCTCTTCCACACATCTATGTACATCTACCTTTGGCTTATTATAGTGTGTTGTCCTTATATATATGTCTGTATTCTTATCCACTGTGTGTGCAAGGCATGCGTGGTGCATACTGACGAGTATCTGCACTAACAACTGCAACTGCCAGATATGTCTGGTCCACTGGTGTTTGCAGACATGGCCTTCATGTGTTTAAGTATGTGAGCATGCCCAGTATGACCTTTCAGTATGTTGTTGACTGACATTTTTCTCTACGTGTGTGAGCAGCCCAGTATGGCCTTCTGTATTTAATGTGTGGATCGAGTCCAGGTAGTTTGTACTGCAGTGCTGACCTTGGTGTTGTACACCAACAGGTGGCATGCTGTTTCTGCAGGGTATCCATCAGGCATTTGGCATTGACTGTTCCTACATTTCTGTATAGGATTGGGGGGGCTTAGACGACTATTTCTACACAGGATGGGGGGCACACCTGACTGTTATTACATTACTACATTGGGGGCACACCTGTCTATTTCTACATGTCTACACAGAGTTGGGGGGCACACCTGACTGTTATTACATTACTATGTAGGGTGGGGGGGGGCTCATCTGACTATTTCTACATTTCAACACATGATGGGGGGGCACACCTGACTGTTATTACATTACTACATGGGGGGGGGGCACACCGGTCTATTTCTACATTTCTACAGAGGGTTGGGGGGCACACCTGACTATTACAATACTATGTAGGATGTGGGGGGCACACGTGACACTTGTACACATATGCTATGACTGTACTGGTATGTCAGGTACTCCATTTCATTCTGTATTGTTAACTATCATGCTGACTAGAGGCATGCCAGTGTACTACAGATTGTGGCTTTGGTTGCCCTACATATTATTGTCTGACTTCCTACCCTTCAGAACTAACATCTCACTGCCTGCCCTGCTGTAGTCTGTCTGTGTATTCCTGGGGGAGAGGTGAATCATAGCCATCACTCAGGGGCCATGGCACAGGCTCTGTTTGGGTTTGTCTACACCTGTCCTGCTGGCTGAGACTGTTGTTGGGTATGTGAACTGCCCTGACTGGCATGTGTGGGTCATATGGACACACATGTCGCTCAGCACATTTCCTGCAGTGGGTTTTGTCACCCTGTGTAGTACTGGCTACTATGGTGACTCCAGTATGTGTTACAGATGTCATGGTGCCACTATGGGTGTCTACTGTTTGCTGCCATAACATTCAACCACCCAATTACTACGCATGCTCACATCCATACCATAGATACAGGTAACGACACATTCTACTTCATTCGGCAATTGGTAGGTTTTCAAGCTTGCCGTAGTATCACTTAGGAGTAGAGAGTTTGCTTAGAGAAAATTCTAAAGATGTCATGGGTGAAGGGGCCTCTTCGTTTCAATTTTATTTTAAAAGAGATGTATGGCTTTATGATCAGATATAACAAGGGGCAATAACATACAGGGGATGGTGCAAGATGCACCCATACTGGAAAGCACAAGGTACAAGACTTTGTTTACTCTAGTGGGTAGTCTGTATGACTGTTTCATGGCATTTGTATTGCCAAAGTCCAGCAATCCCTGCTTTTGTGTATTAGTGGTGGTGTAGGTTCCCCATTCAATATACAGGTAGTTCAAATCACCTAAAAGATGGCACTGAAATTAATATTGAGAGAATCCAGCTCTTGTACATATGCATTGTGGCTTTTTTTGGGTCATAGAGGGGGTTTACAGCTTTATTGATTTGGACATGAAGACTCTCTAGTTCATCAAGCTGCTTAACTAGCTGTCTCTCATATATGAAGAGTGAGACACCTCCACTTCTTCTCCCCTCTGCGCAGTGACTGGTCTAATGGAGTGGAAGGCAATATAGCCCTGCACAGATAGAGTACTCTCCAACACTTCAAACTATGCCTCAGACTCTGTACAGGCATCTATATTTTTCAAGGTGAGGACAGCTTGTAGGGAGTGTAGTTGCTTGTTTAGACTCCTCGTGCTGTTCAGCAACATCTTCATATTTTCTTTTGCTTTTTTGTTATGTTAGTAGGTTATCGAACCCCCTTTGAATAACACATAATTAAGTCAATTAC
>NC_056750.1:470911134-470961134 GCF_019279795.1 Protopterus annectens
CCAAAAAGCCATAGATGAAGCCAAGGCCCTGCTAGAGTGGGGCTTGACCCTGTCTGGAAAAGAGTTGTTATGGTGAGTATAACAAAAGGTTATTAGACAACCATTCGGAAATAGTTTGTTTTGACACAGGTTGTCCCTTCTTCTTACCTTCAAACAAATAAACATTTGAATTAAAGATGAGTGAGATATAGTTCTGTCAAGACATTACTTGAGTTGGGTCTATATTAGTTCACCGAATTATGTATTTGTCAAATACGTATTCATTGACGGCTAAACAGCGAAATTCATTAACAGCAAATCATGGAATTTTTCCCAGGGTTAAGAACCACTGGGCCATCAGCACAACTTTGTCCTTTTCCCACATCATAGTGCGATCTCGGAGTTGGTATATAGTTGGGGGGTGAAGGGGACAAACCCCCCCCCCACTTGGATAGGTTAACAAATGTAAAATAAAATAAATAAATAAATAAATTAGTGTGGTGTGTGTTCCAGAGTGCTAAAGGCCACATGGTTTGTAACTCTGAGAAAAATTCCTTGCTTCACTGTAATGGATTTTGCTGTTTAGACTTCATTGAATATGTATTCGATTATATGTATTTCAATGAATTAATATAGACCCCCCAGAGTTGTCTGTGGACATCAAATGTATGGTGTATCCTTTCTCCCTCATTTTTAGGTTTAGGAAAGGAAGCTGGGAGATGGATAGTCTGGCTTAAAATAAACTCAGGTACCACTTTAGGCAAAAAAAGAAAGGTTAGCTCTCAAAGAAACCCCGTCCCTGTGGAAAATGAGATAGGATTGACTCACCATAATAACTTGCAACTCAGATATCCTTCTTGCAGAGGTCAGAGCAATCAGTTAAACTGTCTTTCATGTTCAAAACCTCAAATCAGCCAGATTAGCTGGTTGAAATGGAGCAAGTGTTAGCTTCTCTAACACAAAATTAAGATCCTAAGGAGGGGCCACTGGTTTACTTGGTGGCCTTTTATGCAAAACCTCTTTCAAGAACATACTGACATTAAGACTGCCTTGAAAGAGGAGGATGTATGAGCAGACATACTGAAATGGCCAATAAATTAACTATGATAGAGGAATAAGAAGGACCATAGGATACTATCTTACACAAATATTATAAAACCAGAGAACAACTAGCCCTGAATTGGTACAGGTTATGCTGTTGGTTCAACTAGAAAACCTTTTCCATTTGCTAATATATGATTTTATAGTAGCAGGCTTTCTTGCCTCCATTACTTGCTGCACGTCCTCAGTATACAGATGCCTAAAAAGACTTAAGACCTTATCATCAAGGCAGTCAGTTGAAAATGATTGATGTGGGAGTGCATCAAACACACCTGTTTTTGTGTGAATAGATCCAGTCTGTGAGGAAGCTTGTGGTAATGCTCCTGGCCATTTCTGAGAAAAGGGAGAAATACAGCTGTCTAGGCCAGAAGGAGTCACCACAATGATCTTGGGAGATTCTTTTGGAATCTTCAGGACTACCTTGGATATTAGTGGAAAGTAAGCAAACAGGAACATTCCTGTCCAAAGAAAATAAAAGGCATCTGTCTTCCAGGCCTTCTTGCAGAGTCCTGGAATAGAATCTTGCCAACTGTTTATTAAAAGGTCTACTCAAGGAACTCCCCACATATGAATCAAATCTTGGAAGACTCCTGATCTAGTTTCCATTTGTAAGAGTCTGTCTTGATCCTTCTTACCTTGTCTGCCATAGTTTTGCTCTGATGGAATGTAGGATGCCTGTAGAGTGACACTGTGCTGCGAAGCTATTTCCCATGCTAACACAAGTCTATAAAGGGGGTATGACCTGGTTCCCCCTTGCTAGTTGATGCACCACATAACTGTGGTATTATGTAAAACCACTTGAAGAGGTTCCAGAGGCCAAAGATGGTTCAGAGAGTTCAGTACCTTGATCAGAGTAAGCGTCTCCTAGACGTTTGTGTGCTTGTGTTTGTCCTTGGTGCCCCGCTCCCCTGCACTTTTATCCCTCTTGAAACTGCTCCCTAAACAAAGTTTGAAGCATCTGTGGTGACTGACTGCTTTGGAGCAGGGAGGGAGATGAGGAGACTTGGATTTAAGGATATCTGTTATCTCCACCAAAGTTTTTTCCTGTGACAAACCTCTGCACTGGGATTTGAAAAGATAAAGGGTGTTGATGTTGGGGCCAAAATTATTTTAGATACCACTGAATCTTTCTCATGTGGAGTCTCTTCTAAAGGTAATCTTGAGATTCATAGATACCTGAAGACCCAAAATCCTGAGTATTTCCTCGCAGTAAGTGAAGTCTGAGTGGAAAATCTTAGAAACAGATCTAAATAAGAATCTATTTTTTCCTATGGAAGAAAAGCTCTTTGAACCGAGGTGTCTAACTGACTTTCCAAGAACACAATTTTGTATGAAGAAGTCAAGAAAAACTTTTGACTGTTCTCTTGGAATTCCAACTTGCATAAAAGATCTCTCATTCAAGTGAGATTTCTGACCATTTGAAAACAACTCTGCAAAGATAAGCAAATCATCTAAATATGGAAAAATGTGGATACCCTGTAGCCTGCAATAAGCTATAATTGGAGCTAGACCCTTTATGAACAGACTTTGTGCAGTGGATAGTCCAAAGGTTAAGGAAGAGAACTGATAATGTGATTCAAACATACAAAACCTTAAAAAAAGTCTGAAGTCTAGATGAATAGGGATGTAATGATAAGCATCTTATATGTCTATTGTTACCAGGAAATTTGAAAGAGAAGAAGAGGTAACAGGTTGTGAAATGACATAATTTTGAATTAGTTCACTATCACAAACAGATGTTGGAAATAAAGATCCAGAACTGGTCTCCAAGCATTTTATTCTTTGGCACTAGAAACATCCTTGAACAGAAACTCTCTTCCACTTGGGAAGGAGGAACTGGTTGTATCAGTCCTTGGGAGAGCATATGATGAAGAACAGGTTGACAGAAAGGCTCTGATCAGGAGGATGAGGAATGATCCACTGGAAAGGAGGAATTTCCTCCCACTGCCATCCATAACTATCATGAATTATATTGAGAACACATTTGGATAGAGCAATCTGTTGACAAAGAGAAAAATGAAGATTAAGACTTTCTGGAAGAAAAATGGGGCCATGGTAGGAGTGGATCACAAGGTCTCTTGAACAATCATTCACACATATTGGACTGTCCTTGGTTTCGGGAGGTTAGAGATTTCTTTTTGGGTTAGGTTTGGGAATAGTGTATAAAAATTTAAAAGATGGAGGAATTTAATACATCCTATCTGCTTTTTAGAGACAGCTGGCTGACTAACAGGAAAACTGCAGGCAGCAACTCGCACATATCTCTAAAGCTGATAGAACAGGAATAATGGGTGTAGGTTCTAGAAAATCCTTCAGTAACAACTCAGTATTTCCTGAGGGCCCAAGAGACCTCAATGTTCTCCCACTGAAAACACTGGCACATTCTAGAAATAGTCTCACAGAAAAAGTAACCCCCACAGGAAGAATCAGAAATTAATCTTTCTGAGTCTGAATCACAAATCTGAGGGAAAAAAATGAATCCCTGCATCTTGTTCAGATTCAGAATCTGTTCAGGAAAAAAAGGAATCCCTCTTTCTTTTACCAGAAACTAATTTACAAGAAGGATCAATAGGCTGAATTAAACTCTGAGCCAGACCCAGTAAAGTACTCCTGTCTAAAGACATTTGAGGAGGTGTAGATCCATGCTTGGTTTTCTGGTACATTTTGACAGGAAGCATGGGGTCAACTATGTTACTAACGGCAGCAGCTGCTTCCTCAGGGGATGGGCACAGCATTCTAACAGAAAAGGGAAACTTTCTCTGTTCCCTCTCCCAGGACTGACAAGAGTGGGTCTCCTTTGTCCACTGAAGGGACTCCGGGTCCATAGTGACTGCAGCTGCTACACCAGAGGGATCCATTGTAAAAGTTAAGTGGTCTGAGTTACAAAATATGACCATAGCAGAGTCACACACTTGTGGCTGAGGCAAATCACTAGCCTGGTGTGATAGCAAAGGCTGCTTGCTACACTTTTTCTTTTTGTCCCTGGAAGAAGAATCAACCATGGAGTGGGTAGTCTGTTCCATGTTC
The DNA here is from genome assembly GCF_019279795.1 of Protopterus annectens. Classification (NCBI taxonomy): domain Eukaryota; kingdom Metazoa; phylum Chordata; order Ceratodontiformes; family Protopteridae; genus Protopterus; species Protopterus annectens. Next base: position 470,915,242 of record NC_056750.1, read on the forward strand.
AAGCTGAAAACGGTACCTCTTTCCCAGGGGAAGTCATGCAGCAAATGCCAGGAAAACTACCAGTCCACAAAAGTTACTCTTTTTTTAACAGACAAAAACACAGTAAAAAGCTCTTTTAAACATTATGCCAGCCCCACCAAAGAAAAATAAACACAATTACTCCATGAAAAATATGTTTTCAGTTAGTTAACACTACTTTTAAACTGACGGAAAAAGTGAGTGCTCCATTTAAAATCTGTTTACAGACTTGAGACAGTCCATTAAAACACAACATCCTAGCTTTAAAATAACTTTTCTGAAAAGGAAAGTATTAAACCACCAATAAATTTAAGTAAATGGAAGTTTGTTTGTTTTTTCACCAAAGGGAACTTATCTGCCCAGCAAAGGAAAGCACAAGCAGACTGTCAATGTTCAAAACCCTCAGAAGAATATACTCTTCAGCGGCAGTAAGGCTCAGAAAGGCTTCATGCCCAAACCTGTCTTTTAGTCAGCTCAACTCGAGCGGCTTGACAGTTTGTGCACATGGAAGGTGCCATGAATTTTTGGAAGCTGGCTGGCTGTTATAGCCTTGGCAGGGTATAACCCCGTATAGCTAGGGCTACTGCAGCAGTGATCAAGATGAAGATCATCATAGGTTCATAGGTGTGTACTAGGCTAATGGCCATGGAGCCTTTACAAGTCTAGCCCATAGAAGTGCGCTGCCATCGTGCCACCTGATGTTAGTTCCCAGTGCCTCTATCAAGTACAGCCACTGGAGTGATCCCCGGGGTGAACTTTCTATTTCCCATCCACTCATCAAAATTTCTCTTGAAGAGGGCCAGTGAGGTGCTCTGCTTGACATGTATGGGAAGTCTATTCCAGAGTATGGGCAGTCTCTGGGTTATGAACCTGTCCCTCCAGCATGTTCTGTTGATTGTGGTAATGAGGTTGAGGTCTCTGGAGCGTGTGGTGCGGTGGGATTTGGATTTCTATAGATGTAGCATTTCTAACACATCTGAGTCAGACATGGCTTTGTAAGTCAGACAGAGATTGCCTCTTAGTAGACGATAGGAGACAGAGAATAACTGGAGTTTTTTGAGTCTGTCCATGTAGGAGATGTGTTTAAGGCCTAGGACCCTCTTTGTGCGGTACTTGTGTGGCGTTTCCAGCTGTTGTATGTGTCTAGCGAGGTACAAGCCAATTGCATCGGGCATTATACCCGATGACTGGCCTAATGAGGGAAGAGTAGAGAGAGATGATGACCTCTTTCTTCCTGGATGCAAAACCCTTGGTAATGAGATGTGCCACATAGAAGGACTTTCTGACCACAGTGGCAATGTGGTGGTCGAAGGAGAGGTTGCTGTCAACCTGTGTCCCCAGATCTCTTATAACGCCTTCAGTGTTCAGTAGGTTCCCATCGATGTGGTAATTAGTGGGAACTGAGTTTTTCCCAAAGGGATGATGACGCATTTTTTGGCATTAAGCTTAAGGCCATGCTTTCGACACCAGTCATTGGTCTCAGTGAGGCCTTTCTGTAGGATGTCTACATCACATGGGGAGTTAATAATGGCTCCCAATTTGCAGTAGTCTGTGAACTTCATCAGCCAGAGTCCCTTCGCGTTGGCCTGGACTTCTGAGAAGTAGATGCCAAACAGGAGAGGACCCAGGACCAATGTCTGTGGGACTCCACTAGTGACTGTTTGGCAGTCTGATTTGGAGTCCGCTACTTTCACACTGTGGGTTCTATCTGTGAGCCAATTTGCAACCCACCTAGTGATATAGGGGTTGATGCCTAGTTTGGTGAGTTTATCAATAATTCCTGAGTGGGGAATGGTTTCAAAGGCCTTGACCAGATCGAGGTAGGCTGTATGAACTGCCTTGCCCTCATCCACAGCTCTGGTGACTGATGCAAAGAAGTCAACCAGGTTGAGCAGACGTGATCTACATTTCACAAAACCAAATTGCGTGGGATCTAGAGTTTGGAGATTCCCTATATCTATGTTAATTAGGTCCATGATGATGCACTCCATAGCCTTACATATCAGACTCGTCAGGCTAATAGGGCGATAATTCCTAGGGTCTGTAGTCACTCCCCATTTATGGTGAGGAATGACTGTAGCATTGCACCATTTGGTAGGGACAAAGCCTGAGGAGAGGCTGTGACTGAAAAGGGCATATAGATGTGGTGCCAGTTCACTTTGTAGTTCATGTAGAGCAGATATTGTCGGGTCCCATGGAAGCTGTATTCTTGGCCTTGGACAATGCAGCTTTAACATGTGCTGCAGCAATGCCGGGTGCCTGGCATTCCTCCAGTATTGTGATTGGTCCTTTAGGGGTCTATTAGGGGGGAGAGAGGGGTAAAGTTCACACTGAATCTGTCAGCCAGTATGTTGGCAATATCTGTTGGCTCAGTATAAGAGGTATCATTGTGCAGTAAACCAGGGTATTGTTGTGGAGATTCTTGATATAACTATAGAAGGCTTTGTGGTTGTTTTTAGTGTCTGATGCAATTCTGCCTTCATAGCTGGATTTAGAGGTTTTGATGAGGGGCCATACCTTTTTGTTGAGGCTAATAAGAGAGCTTTTCTACTCTTGGAACTTCACCTTTTTATGCAACAGTTTCTTCCTTCTGTTGTAGAGTTTATTTATGGCAGGGGAACATCAGATTGGCTTCCTTTTTTTGGAGGAGAGCATCTTGGTTCTTTTGGGTATGGCTAGTTCCATGCATTTATGTACATATCCGTACAGTGCATTAGTGTATGATTCAGCAGTAATGCATCTATTTTCCATTGACATGGGTGCCGTGAAGTTAGCCACCTCTGTTTTTAGGAGGTGAATGAGAATGTTCAGAGTGTTTATGACTGCCAACATCTCTTTTATGTTTGTGCTTTGGTCTGTCTTTTCTGTTCCAAAGACCCTGCTCCCCAAGCAAAGACTGAGACATCTGTTGTTACAGACTGTGCTGGAGCCAGAAGGGAAAACGGGAGATCTGGATGCTGATAAAACTGGTCTCTCCACCAAAGAATCTTTTTTCCACAATCCCCAAAACTGGAATCTGAAATGTAAGTGGATGTTGATACTGGGACTATACAGATTTTAGATACCACTGAATTTTTCTCACGTGAAGTCTTGCCAGAGGAATCACGAGAATCATAGATGCCGTGAGACTCAGAATCCTGAGAAATTCCAGACAAAAGTCTTGGAGGAAAAACTCAGGAAGCGATCTATATACAGATTTTCTTTTCCCTGTGGAAGAAAAGCTCTTTCACTTGAGAAACTGAGTAGGCATTCCAGGAAAACAATCCTGTGAGAAAGAATTAAACAAGACTTTTGTATGTTCTACTGGAATCTCTGTCTGTGTAGGAGATCTGTCACCCAAGTAAGGGATTCCTGACCCTTTGCATAAGACTCTTCAAAGATAAGCAAGCTGTCTAAATAAGGAAACATATAGAAGCTTTCCAGTCTACAGAAGGCCATCACTGGTGCTAGACACTTTGTAAATACCCTTGAAGCAGTGGTTAGATCCAAACGGTAGTGCAGAGAATTAATTATATAATCCATACATAGAAAACCTTATGAAACATCTGAAGTATGGGATCTACAGGAATATGATGGCGAGCATTTTTTAAATCTATAGTCATTCAGACTTATTAGACTGCTCTTTGTCTGGAGGTGTCCTCTTTTCTTTTCAACACCTCCCTACCATTACTTTTTGAATATTTTCTGACTAGCAACTTGTTGTGATTTTTTTATTTGGCTTCTTGAAAAAGGTTGTCAATGTAGCATTAAACCCCTTGACAAACTTAGTGAAGGAAGCCTAAAAATATGAAAAAAATCCTTAGCCAGTTTACCTCTCATCACACTTTTAAGGTCCTCCACAGCAGATTCTCCAAAAACTAATTGTCTGTCTAAGGGATAATTCAAAATTCAGCTTTAACATCCTCAAGAAGGTTATGGGTATGGAAACAAGCAAACCCCTCATAACAGTTCCAGTGGCAGCAGCCCTGGAAGTGGCATCAACAGAATCATAAGCACATTTCAAACAGGGTTAGCAACTTGAAACACAGAAGAAATCAGGTTACACTACGATGATCTCTCCTCAAAAGTGGAAACAGATGCCACAGTACTCCTTATGCTGTCAAAACAGGTGAGCATAAACTTTAACATAACAGCTTGACAGTTCAGAATTCAAAAATAAGTAGTGCAGAAGAATACACCTTTCCCCAAATCTTTCAAAATCTTTCAAAATCTTTCCTATTCTTGTCATAAGGAGGTGGACTGGTATTAACCAGATGTTTAGCAGCAACTAGGTTCATCAACAAATAACTGCTGGGTCTGACCTGGGATTAGTATATAAAAACTAATAAGACTGAGAAACTCTGTATAATCCAACTGCTTTCTTCGGGGTATCAGGCTAGCTGTCAGGCAAGTTACAGGCTTTAACAAAAAAAATCATCCAAAGCAGAAAAAGAACAGGAGAAACTGAGGCAGGATAAGGAAAATCCAGATGCAATAAATCATAGCACTTCTGAGACAGTGGAATGTCATTATGTTTCTACTGAAAAAAATAATTCATTCTGGAAATATTTTCAGAAAAAACGAGTATTTTGAAGAGACTGGCAGAAGAAGCCACAATTTCCCCAGAATCTAAATCAGATACCAAATGAGAAAAAAACAGAATTTGTCCCTTCACAACCATTTTGCAGACCAAAATCTTGAACCTCCTCAGAAAATGAACTCATTTTTCTCTTGCCAGAAAGAGCTGAACTGGAAGGGACAACAGCCTGAACTAAACATGGGTCAAACCCAATAAATTCCTCTAGTCCAAAGTAGCACTCTTTAGTGGTGGGAAAGCAACAAAGGACTTTGACCCCAAACTACTTTTTTTCTTCAGCTCATCCCAAGCTGAATAATGGTTTAAGCTCATGGAAGGTGCCCTTTAAGCGTTGTAAGCTGGCCAGCTAGTATATTCTGTGCAGGATATAACCCATACAGATACAACTACTGCAGCAGTGATCAATATGATGAACACTGGTAATTTCTAGCATTCCGCGCATGGGTTGCCCCAAGCTTCTCTTGTGGTAATTATCTTTTAACTTATGCTGGGATGTTAAAATATTTATTTCATCTTTTTTAATGTGTACACGTTTTGCATTTAAATACTAAACTGTAAAATGCTGTGATATCAAGTTGGTCAAGCATGGGTGGTGTAGTGCTTATTCCTTTCTCAAAAATTATAACTAAGCCTTTAAATCCATCTGCCATATAGGTATCTGTTGATAAAAACTGTCTATAGAAAATGCATTCATTTCACTCACTACGTAGGAACGAAACTAAAATAATTCATACTACAAGACAAAAAACAATACTACTGCAAATTACAGACAGAAAATCAAAATAATCCTCAGAAGTTTTGGGCAGGCTTGAATAAACTACTACACCCTGGAAAAACTACTAACCCTGTCCCAGTTGCCACTACTAATAAACCCCCAGAGGATGTTTCAAATAGTTTTAACCGATTCTTTACCGAGACAATTCAGGTCCTAGCCAGCCAACTACCTCCTAGCTCCCTTGGCCCAGAAAGTACCACCTCTAGAAACCTACTCTCATTTAGTTTTCAACCTGTCACCACATCACTTATCCGTACCCTAATCAAAAAACTAAAACCCACCACACTATCGGCTGACCAACTTCCTGTGAATACCTACAAAAATCAGCTGATGCTATTGCATACCCAGTATCGATACTTATCAATCGAACCATAGAAGAAGCTAAAATTCCCACTATCTGGAAAATATCCTATGTAATCCCACTCCATAAAGGAGGTAGCTCTACTGAATTCTCCAACTATGGGCCTATAGCTATACTCTCTTCACTTGCAAAGATTATGGAAAAATTTATTCAGAGACAGTTCATGCACCACCTAATCCATAACTACCTCATGGCAGATACCCAAGCATGGTTTCAGACCTCACCACAGTACTACCTCAGCCCTACTAGCCTTTACTAACACCATAAACCATAATCGAAACAATAACCATATTTCTTCAGCCCTCTTCTTGGATCTCTCAAAGGCATTCGATATGGTTGACCACCAACTATTAATCCACACCCTGCAAACACTCAGTCTAGATCCTAAAGCTCTTCAATGGTTTAAATCCTATCTAAGTGGTAGACAGCAGACTGTTCTTTGGCAGAATAAACTCTCTAACCTACTATGTAACACCCTTGGAGTATCACAAGGCTCTATACTAGGGTCCCTGTTATTTTCCATTTTCATCAACGATATGAATACTGTCATCCCAAAAGTCAGCTGTATCCAATATGCTGACGACTCTACCCTGATTTTCTCGGCCACATCCCCAGTAGAGTTACAGTTAGCCACCCAGACTACCTTAAACACAATAGAAAACTGGCCTTCCCAATGATGTTTGATTCTAAATCCTAAAAAACTAAAATGCTGTTATTATTACCTACCCAAAGGTCTACTGCCGTTAACTTTATAATAAAAGCAAATGATGGCACAATAATCTCCCCTGACCTCTCCACTAAACTATTAGGTGTCATTATAGATAATAATCTAAAATTCAACCCACATGTTAACCAATTGATCAAAACCATCAACAAAAAAACTAGGATCACTTTACAGAATAAAAGCCTTCCTAACCCACCCCCCAGCCAAAGTTGCCATAGCTTGATCTCACCTTCTCTCTACTCTTCTGTATGCATCCCCTCTTCTCTCCAATATTAACAAGACTGTCATGAACAAACTCTCAATCTGTTATAACCACATTGCCAGGTTTGCCACTGGGCTGCCTTTTAGGAGACATCACTGCATCAATCTAATCCAGCTTGGGTGGCTTGAACTACCCAGTCTAATACTATATAACCAATTGGTTATGACCTATAAAATCATATATAACCCTAACAATACCCCACACTTAAAGATCTTGTCACCCTCTATAATAATCCTAGATTGCTGCGCTCCTCCAACAGACTCCTTATTCAGATATGTAAAACTAATAACTCAGCCGGTGACTCACTCTTCGTAAATTCTGTAGGTAGATCGTGGAACCCTCTACCAGCTGATATTACCTTACTCTCTTCACTTGGTCAGTTCAAAACTAGGCTCAAACACCACCTGGGAGCAAACTGGCTATGTCACTGTACCAAGCCTGGTTAACCTGTCTCTGGAATGTGTAAATCTGCTAGGTAACCTACTATGTAATTTTATCCGATTCTCTCACTGAATAACACTACCTGATGATTTGTTATAATGTTTGCTCTTCTAATCACTGAAAATATTCTATATGTAATTTGTATTGTCTGCCCATCTATTCTCTGTAAATAATATATTTGTTATTTGTAATATGTGACATGTTATGATGATTTGTTATTCCATGAAGCTTTTCTCCCTGGGCCTCCGCTGAAAATGGACATGCATCCAGTCGGACTATCCCGGTCAACAAATGTAAAATAAATAAATACTTCCTCTCATGTTTTGATTACTTGTATCCTGTTCTGTAACCCAAATTTAAGAAACCAGTTAATGTAAAAATATGACATTTGTAAACTAATAATCACTTAATCTGGGAGAGGGTTGAACCTCACTAAAATACTTCAATGCCATTCTTTTCACAATACTGCTGTATGAACTGAAGTAAAACATACGTGTTTTAAAAGAAAAACATTAAGCTCCTTAACACCCAAATGAATTATGACACAGTGATAATGCCATTTAATTGTTATTTATCTTAACATGAGAATGCCTATGTCTGTAACATGTAAACCTTGCAAGCATTACAAATTCACCCCTTCTGCTTCAGGTTTAACAATTAATCTGGCAACGTGCTTAGCCAGTGAGCTGCCAAGAACTAAAACATCCACTCTCTTTTTATGGAAGGTAAAAGTTTTTATAAAATCTATCTGCACAACTGATGGATGAATATTCCCTCCTAATGCTCTTCATTTTTACTTCTGGAACACTCAGAATCCAATATGGCATTATTCTCAGGTGAACATATGTGTTTATGTAACTTTTCTGTTTGGTATAGAAACCTCTCCAGCCTCCTACTCCACTCCTTTTGTTTTCCCACTACCTTACCTTATTTGTTTCATCTTTGCACACCTTTCCTCTACCTCTTTCTCTTTCCTGCCTACTCACCTAAGCTATATGAAGACACCATTCCCTGCACTCTTCTTATAAGATCTTTCTCTCCATCCATCTTCCTTCTTTCTTTTATAACCATAATATGAACACCTCTCTCATACTAAGACATCGCTCAAGTTCACCTCATTGTCTCCAATTATGTAATCTCTAATATCTCTTTAACTATCTTATTAGAATTGTCTCAGGTCTCATTTATCACATACTAATCTATGTAACAAATAAAAGGACTATTGAGTTTTTCCTCACATATTTTCTCCAGCTCATGTTATGGTTTTTCATTGTACTCTACTATGAAACATGTTCCATGTTTTTCTCATTACAACATTTTTTTTTGCTCTTATATTTTATAGTGTAACATGATACTTTGAGATTTAAAATATTTGCACTTGATGTTTTGTAATGTAACATGACACTTTGTGATTTAAAATATCTGTACTTGATTTTTTTTCCAGATAAACAAACAAATAAATAAATAAATAAAATCAGCTAGGATATTCTGTGCTACTAGAGACAAGACTGCAGCTAATGTAAAATCTGTCAGTGATGGGCAAAAACTTAAGGTGTCAGATACCTGGCAATAAAAGTGGCATGCAACAGTGTGATCTATCGCAATATTAGGAGTCTGCCTTACATTTTGTACTTATAATGAGCTTTTCCTTAGTGATACTAATGGCTTGTATTTGACCTAACTCTCCAGTATTTTTACCTTGCTATGACAGCTAGCATGGTTCTAAAGCACAACGTTTTCTAAAAGGTTCTGTTTTTGTAAAAAAAAAAAAACATGCAAAAAATCACGCTGTTTATAATGTGGAGGCTTAGTCATTTCTTCATACATAATTTTGTCCATAGAAATTTTCAAGGAACCTCATTTGAAACAAAAGGGTTAGAATTAAACTGATTTAAAGTGAATAATTCAGACTCAATGCTCCTTGCTGCTTCTCCTCATAAGATTTAAATTCGATATTCTAAATCCTCTGTGTAGCCACAGAGTCTATATAAGGTCATCTGAGCCTTGACAAAAACCTTTTGGCAGTAACTGAATTTTAGACACATAAATCACGGCCCCCGTTCTAAGAGAGAGATAAAGCAGAGCACTGCAAACCTGTCCGTTATATTCCAATGGTCCTTGAATGTTGTTTTAAATACTATTAGATGTACAGTGTGATAAAGACTTGTGAGTTGTTATTAGAGAAACTTAGCTTGGCAGCAGACACAGCACCACAGAACCCAGAATATACTTCAGGGTAAGTAATGTTATCAGTCTTGACAAAGCTTGTGCAGATAACACCATAAACAATATGAGTGACATATTTTTAAAAAGTTATATCAACAAAGATGAATGACAGTATATGAAAGTACATCAATTTAGTGAATCTCTTCAGTATTTAATCTTTAAATACCTTAAATGCAGACTTACTGTGAAAAAATAAAGATAAAATGAACTAAAAAAAATTCAAGCAAAGCACCACTTTCAACCTGTTTCCCACTGGTCATGCTTCTCATGTCAACATAAAGAAATATCTCTGCATTTTCACATTAAGCACAACAGCTCTCCACTCTGGAGTAGGAGATAACACCAACAAGCAGGGTATATATTTAAACAAATGAAAACCCCTATACTTTATTATACAATCTATGTCAAATGGCTACAACAGGATCTCTGCTTACCACTGAATGCAGCACTTTATTAGCAAAAGAAGACCACTGCAAGCTCAGGAGAATTAAGTACTGGAAGGAGGCAGGCGAGAGCAATCAACCACCAGCAAGAAGGACTGTCACCTTTTCAGATGTATAAACATCTGATGTCACAGTGAGAGGGCCAAGACAATACTGCAATCCACTGGAAGAAATACTGGAGTTAAGCCAGGAGGGTATGGGCCATCAGGCATCAGGAAGCCGTGGGACTCCAGATGATCTGCAGTACTTTTCAGAGCTTTTTACAACCTTTTGATCCATTTATGTGAATTCCTCATTACTGGCTCTTCATGCAAATGATCAGGAACCTAGCTGGCCTCCTTCCTCTTAAAGCACACAATACACACAGACCCCACTCCAGAACAAACTGTGCAGCACAGGCACAGTAGCAATGTCAACACACCGAACACGCAGAAAAGGACTATGCACTGGCCACACCTGTCAGTTCAACATGCCAGCTGCCCACCTCCACATCCCAAGACAAGGTGCCAGTGGTGCAGATATGTTAACGTGAAAGAAAATTAATTGGAAATGAAGTGTCAGTAAATAAACAACAACACTGAGAAGAGACATGTAGGTTAGAATGTAAAAAGAAGTTATGTACTTACCATAACGTTCCATGTTTGTAGTCCATCTCTCCTACATTCTTGTTGGATGGGTTCGGAGCCGATATTCGTCTCCGACTCGACCGATACTAAAGCTTGAGAGCTTTTACTGGCCCGAGGCTAACCCCTATCCCATGGTTCCTCATGGCAATTTCCCAGATCTTGTTTGCAAGAAAGCAATAAGTACCTAACAGGAATGAAATATCACAGCTGTATACATACAGACAAAACACTTTGTAATATAACACATGCCAGGTCAGCCAGCACCAGCAGAGTCCACCTGATCCTCCAGAAACAGGAAGGGGGTTGGAGGGAGGGATACAAGAATGTAGGTGAGATGGACTATAAATATGGAATGTTATGGTAAGTACACAACTTCTTTATGTTATGTAGTCGTATCTCACTGCAATTCTTGCTGGATGGGACAGTGTCCCTAGCACTCTTATCCTGGGTGGCTCAAGCGAAGAGACTCTTCAGCACAGTGGACCCAAAGGATGACCTGTCCTGGGAGGCCAACTCCAATTTGTAATGAGTGACAAAGGTATGAGGTCTTGCCCAAGTAGCTACTGCACAAATATTATCAATTGGGAGCCTAGATCTGAAAGCACATGAAGTAGAGACAGCTCTATTAGAATGGCCTTATTGTTTGCCAGCAGTTTGATAAGCAAAGGAAATGCAATCCAAAAGCCATTTTGAAAGAGTAACTTTGGCAACAGGCAAGCCCTTATTCTTGTCAGAAAAGGAAACAAGTAATTGATCTGATTTTCTGAATTCTTTAGTCCTGTGTAAATAAAATTAGAGAATTCTGTGAACGTCTAAATGGTATAGCCTATACTCAGATTTATTAGAGTGGTTCGGAAAAAACACTGGTAGCTCAATAGCAGTGTTCAGATTGTGTTCTGAGCATACCTTGGGAAGAAAGGAAGGGTTTGTCCTGAGTGAGACTCTATCCTTGTGAAAAATAATGTAAGGAGGTCGAATAGTAAGAGCTTGCAGTTCTGAGACTCTCCTAGCAGATGTTATGGCTACTAAGAACAGTGTTTTCCATGACAACAATTTCAGGTCTGATGAAGAGGAGGGCTCAAAGGGTGCAGACATTAAAGATGAAAGGACTAAGTTTAAGTCCCAGGGTTCTAATGCTGTTTGATTGGAGGCCTGAGAAGAACTCCTTTTAAGAAGGTTTTGCACAAGGAGTGCAACATGATTGGATTTCCCATGAAGCCAAAATGGAAATTGGAAATGGCAGCTAACTGAACTCTGACTGTAGCAGCTGCAGCTCCTTCATGAAAAATTGATGCTAGAAAGGATAGAATAGATTCTATAGGAGTGATATATGGATCTAAGCCTTGGTTCATAGCCTAAATAGAAAACCTTTTCCATTTGCTGGAGTATAGTTTCTGAGTGGAAGGTTTATGGGGTGAGATCAGAATGTGTTTGACAGAAGGAGATAGAGGAATACACCTGGCTATTTGTGGAACTGGAGCAGCCATGCTGTCAATTTGAGGGTGTGGATGGAGGGATGGAACTGCCGATTGATGAATCAGGAGGTCTGGAGATGGGTCCAGAATCCAAGGTTCTTCCAAAAGGTAGGGCCACAGGAAGGGAAACCATACTTGTCGAGGCCAGTAAGGAGCAATGAGGATCAGGGAACTCCTCAACTGTTTTGCTTTCTGTATTACCTTTGGGATGAGAGGAAAAGGAGGAAAGGCATAAAGAAGTCCCGGGGGCCAATCGTGGACTACAGCATCCCTGGGTGACATCCCCGGATGGGAAATGAGGGCAAAGTCACTGCTGCATTTGGTGTTCAGGTGAGTGGCGAATAGGTCGTAGCAAGGCTGGCCCCATCTGTGAAAGATCTCTTTCGCAACTTCTGGATTCAGGGACCACTCGTGAGGCATCAGAATTGCTCAGCTGAGTTTGTCTGCTATTACGCTGGATTTCCCCCGGATGTGCATTGCTACTAGAAAGCGTTGAGTGTCTGTCGCCCATTTCCAAACTCTTAAGGCCTCTTGGCAAAGTGGGTAAGATTTGGTTTCCCCTTGCTTGTTTATTAACCACACGACAGACATGTTGTCTGACTGGATCCCAATTGTCATGGTGGGAAGGGAGCTCTGAAGTACTTGAAACACATACAGCACCACTCTCATCTCCAAAACATTGATGTGCAAGTGGTTCTCGTGGTTCTGCCAAGTACCTTGGACTGTCATTCCCAGAAAATGCCCTATCTGGGAAGCGTCCGTGGTCAAAATGCTTTCTCTTGGGATGGAACAATTGGACAACCTAGAAGAAGTTGTTCTGTGTGCAACCACCATGTCAGATCCTTCTTGCAGGTGTTTGTTATAAAAATTTGATGAGACAATGGAAGGTCTTGCATCGACTATTGGGCAAATAAGAGCCATTGAAGTATCCTCCTATGTAGACGGGCTAGAGGAACTAATAGGATGGAGGAAGCCATAGTCCCTAGGACTTGAAGGACTACCCTGGCCTGAACATTTTGCTTATTTAGCAAGGATCTGACTTGACTGCATAGAGACTCTACTCTTTCTGGTGTTAGTCTTGCTGACATGGTGGTTGTGTCTATTTCTGAGCCTAAGAATACAATGTGCTATGAAGGAGATAAGGCTGACTTTTTTAGGTTGACTGTGATGCCTAGACTGGAGCACAAGGAAAGAGTCTTGTCCTTGGTTCTGATGAGTTGATGCTTGGTGGTAGCAGTGAGGAGCCAGTCGTCTAGGTATGGAAACACCTGGAATCCTTGACGTCTCAGGTGAGCTGTAACCACTGCCATGCATTTGGTGAACACTCTGGGGGCTGTAGTGAGACTGAAGGGCAATGTTCTAAACTGAAAATGACTGGCTCCCAGCTGGAAGCATAAGTGTCTTCTGGAGCCCCTGTCCATTTTGATGCTGTAGTACGCGTTCTGGAGATCTGTTGAGCACATCCAATTATCTTTGGGAAATATTAACTGCAGAGTGATCATTCGGAACTTCGATTTCTTTACGGACTTGTTGAGCCTCTAGAATTGATCTCTAGTCCCCTGTCTTTTTCTGAACTAAAAAGAATCGAGAGTAAGTTCTGGATCCTGTTTGCTCTGCGGGGACTTCTTGGATGACTCTTTTTTGCAGCAACGAGATGACCTCTGATGTTGCACGGTCTACTTGAATGGGTGGTACGTCTGGTAGAGACCAGTTTGTTGGGGGTTCAGAAACATAGGGGATCAGATAACATCTGGATATTATGGTGTGTACCCAACAATCTTGTGAAATGGTTAGCCAGTCTGGGTACAGAGATAGATGACCCCCTGACTACCTCCAGAGACGGACAGTCGGGCAACCCCTCAGGGGCGATGGAAGGGATGATCAGAGAAGGTTTCTCTGTCTCCCTGATGTTGTGGACCTCCTGTGCCACGAGGGTGGCGTCTTCCATTACATCCTCCCCCTCTGCCTCTAGGGGAGAGTTGACCTTATGCCTGAGGGAAACTTTTTTGGGATTTACGGAACCACATTTTCCCTCCCATATTACCCTTGTGATAGGGTCTAGATGGGCGGGAGAAACGGACTCCGATAGCAAATAAGGTTTTCCCTGCTTTCTCACACCAGGTCAAAGACTCTTTCACCTGGGGTCCAAAAAGAGATGAACCATCAAAGGGGACGTTAGTGAAGGAAGACTTGAAGGATTCCGTGAAATTACAAAGACACATCCAAGAATGTCTCCTGAGGGATGTTCCTGCTGTGGCTGCCCTACTCGCTCCATCTGCCACATACGATATCAGCCTCATGGAGGAGTTAGATCGATGTAAGGGTGGAGAGCTGCGCGGAAACCTTATCCATGGAACCCGGAGCTACTGAACCCTGGAGGGTATCTCCTAACTCCTTCAGGAATTCCCTCTGAAGATGACTAAAATGGGTAAGGTAATTCAGCGATCTTAATGTAAATGCTGCTGAAGAGAAGGTATGCTTCCCAAACCTATCCATCGTCCTGGACTCCTTGTTAGGAGGATGGATATTAGAGGGTGTTTCTGATAACTCCTTCTTGGTGGCCACTGCTACCACCATAGCATCAACGCAAACTCCTTTGCTAAGGAAAGTCTTATCCTTAGGTGCTGTCATAAATTTATTTGGCCTACTTGCGACGGGCTCCACTGAGTCTGAGGAGGTCCAGGCTTTCCGCGATATGACCTCCAAGAGTTTGTCATAAGGTGGTGTCACCCAGGAGGTGGAAGGTTGAGAACCAAAGGCCTCAAGATACACTGACTCATCCTCAGTAGGGTTAGAGGTCTTCCAATCACCCCTCTGTCTAAGGACTTCTAGGATGTCAGAAAAGGAGACATATTCAGAGGGGGATCTAGGGGACCCTTCTGATTCCTCTAAATCAGTGTTAGAAGTGACAGACTCAAGTGAATCAACATGCTTCATCTTACACAGTCTCTTCTGAGGGAGCTCTTCAGTGGAATAATCTGGGGAGGTCTCGGAAGAGGGGGCACCTCCAATAGGGGGCTGCTTGGGCCTCTGGTTCCCTATGCGGTGGGGGTGGCACAGGGGAAGAGGTTGCTGCCTGCTGCTGGTGGGACACAGGTTCCAAAGGTATGACTTTAGCAGAAGATAAAGCCTTCTCTACAGCTTCAAAAGCCTTTCCTCCCATCTCCGAAGAAGACCTCTGCTCCGAGGAGATAGATGGCGGGCTCTTAGCAAGGGGAAACAGCTCCAAAGCAGAAGTGGGAGCCGAGCAGAGTCGAGCTGAGGCACTGAGAGGGAGGGTCAGTTCCGAAGAAAAGCCAGGGTGACTGTCCCTCCCGGAGTCGACTCAACAGCATCGGCTCCAAGATCCCTCGGCCCCAGACTGAGCCACCGAGGATAGAGTAATTGGTTTCGAGGAAGCGGGTTGGATCCTCGGAACCGATGGGTCCAAGACTGAAGAACCTGAAGTAATAGGCTCCGAGAGTGAAGCAGTCGGAGGAGGAACAGTGGTAGATAAGGGGGTCATCTCTGAATCCTTTGGGTCTGGAGGGGTCAATTTCATTGCCAGAGCTGGATCTGAAAGCAACCTCTTCTCCACCCACTTGACGTCCTCATCTGATAGTGTCCTGGAGGATCTGGTGGAAACAGAAGGAGATCTCTTCCTCTCCAAAATAGGAGATCTCAAGGTGGGTGACACAGAATCAATATCAGGTAATATTTTCGGTACCGAAGATTGCATCGGCACCAAGGAAACCGACGGTACCGATGTGGAAGAAGCTGAATCGGAGCCAGAACTCCTTGGCTCTGATGTTTTGGTCTTTTTCGACGGCTCCAAAGCTGGGGCCGAAGATTTTCACTTTGAAGACTTAGGAACTGCCTGACCAAGATTCAGCTGTTCCTGGAAGGAACTGGTCATAAGACCCCTATCAATAGGTTTTTGTTTCCTCTCATTCAAGACCCTGGTGCTAAATGCATGGCAAAAGGTACAGGGCTCTTGCAAATGAGCTTCACCTAAACAGTACACGCAACTGGTGTGACTGTCTATCAGAGACATTTTTTGTGAGCATCTATCGCACTTTTTAAAACCTGAAGGGTGATTATTCTTTTGCTCTCTATCCTTTTCTTTGGACATACTGACTAAAACTATAAACGAGCTAGACAGCAACAATAACAATAATAACTAAGTACTAACTACTGACAAAGGATAGTAAGAAGAGAGAAGTTATATAACTTTTTTTTTTTTTTTTTATAAACACACACTCAGGGAGGAAAGGCCCTCTAACTTAAACAATCCTAGGGGGAAGAATAGGGGTCAGAAACTCTCAATAACAGTCACACAAGAGATAAAGTATTAAAGTCTGTAAAAAAAGATAGTGAAAGTCAAGAAAAAGGGCTAAATTTAGTATATAAACTGTTACTTAGCCAACGAGCCAGTAAGACACAACCACGAAGCTTTCGCGGCAAATGAGATCTAGGGAATTGCCGTGAGGCACCATGGGATAGGGGTTAGCCTCGAGCCAATAAAACCTCTCAAGCTTTAGTATTGGCTGAGTCGGAGCCGAACATCGGCTCCGAACACATCCAGCAAGAATTACAGTGAGATAGGTCTACATAACATTCTTAGTTATTGTACTCAAGTTAACAAGGAAGATGATGTGGGTCTATATCATATTCTTGAAATCTGACAATGCTGAATCTGACATTGTCGACACGAGAATATCGAACACTCAGAATCTCGAGCATGTAAACGGAAATCTCCGTAAGGGGAGATTTCCATTTACTGCAATGTAGTGCGGTCTCGGAGTTGGTATACTTAAGTAGCAGGGAGTGTGTGGGGTGCAGGGGGGCTTGCCCCCTGTTTAAACCCATTAGGGTACATTTTTCTTTTTTCTTTGTATTTTATAAGGTCGATGTTTGAAGACATCGACCATATGGTGTGGACCATATGTTCGATGTTTTCAACCGATCTTATAATATAGACCCGATGATGTTTGGGTAACTAAATACATAACTAAAAACATACTCGGAGGCTCTAATTAAAAATCTACCAAAACAATAGAGGCCTCCAAAGCAGACATTCAAGCAACCACTACCTGAAAACATAGCACATGCAACACATAGTTCACAAAGTCAGTGTGCCAAACAGTCACAGCCCTTAAGGCCAAACGACATGCCTGATACACTTGTAATAGGTGACTCCATAGTCAGACACACTGACGTCCCACTCACCAGACTGAACAAGGAAAAGGTTACAGTAAGCTGCCTGTCGGGCGCTAGAATCCGCCACATAACACAAGCACTCAGGTCACTCCAAAGCAAGTACAAATATGACACAGTCATTGTCCATGCCGGTGTGAATGACCTGAGACGTACCTCCCTGGACTACATGAAAAGAGACATAGAGGAGCTCTCTGATTATGTAGCCCAGGCCGGTATGACCCTGACCCTGAGCAGCATCTTACCCTCACCAAGAATGATGCCACAGTACAAAGACAAAATGATCAGCTTTAACAATTGGCTCAATTGCTGCTGTCATTCTAAGGGGATCCAATGTCTGTCTGCTTGGGATGACATGTTTGACAAGCCACGCTGCTTCACAAGGGACAGCTTGCACCTGTCACCCCTGGGCTTCCGGATATTGGCCAAGGCTCTTGCCATTCCCATAGTGCCTTTTTTAGGCAAGGCTCAAAAGACAAACCCACCTCCCTAGAAAACACAAGTGGAAAAAAACTAAGGGTAATGCTGCTCAACGCCAGAAGTCTAAACCTCAAGATGCACGCTCTCGAAGCCCTCCTCAGTATGGAGAACATCGATGTCTGTGCAGTGACTGAAACCTGGTTCAAGGTTCCTGAGAGCACCCCAGCACTACCAGGTTATACCTCATATCATGCTTTTCAGCCCCAAAACTTAGACCGAACCACAAAAGGAGGGGGAGTATCCATATTCATCAAAGATACCCACACCTCCAGGTTAGTGGCAACGCACGAAGCATCGGAGACCATCCATGTGCAACTAACCGTAGGCAAAACTGCCCTACAGTTTGTAGCATGCTGCAGACCACCCTCTCAAACTCAGGAACCCCACTCAGCCTTCCTGAAGACACTGGAGAGTATGAATGTCTCTCCAAATACCATCATATTGGGAGACTTCAACTACCCAAACATAGACTGGGAGCATTACTCAAGCCCCAACACCCTAGCCCAAAGGTTCCTAGAATTCATAAACTCAAATGCGATGGAACTAGTCACCACTCCCACAAGAGGAGATAATATACTAGACCTGATCATCAGAAACATGGGGACACAATGCTCCACACTGGAAGTATACCCCTCATCGGTGAGATCAGACCATAAATTAATCTCACTGGAAATCCACATCCCGCCCCCACCCCCAGCACAAAAGACCACAGTGAAGAATTTCTCAAAAGCTGACTTCACACTTCTTAAGACTGAAGTGGTATCCTTCAAGGCCCCTGGGCCAGTGGAAACCACAGCCCACACCGCTGAATCCTTTATAAATGCTTTCTACGGACACCTTCAAGAATGCATGGATCATGCAATCCCAAATAAAACCAAGACCCATTCCCCCAAAGGCAGGTGTCCTGTCTGGTGGACCCCAGCCATTAACAAGCTTTACAACAGGAGAAGGAAGCTACTACATGACAGAGCAAAATCCCCAAAAGGGAAGGCATCTCTGATCAGTACTATCAAAAAACTACGATCACTCATAAAATCATCCAAGGCCATCTTTGAGATAAAAATCGTAAAAGACACTAAAGACAATCACAAGGCCTTCTTTAGTTATGTTAGAAACCTAGGTGGAAACTGCCAGATATGCTCAGAGTTAGTCCAAAATGACAAAAAATACACTGAACCCACAGACATTGCCAACATACTGGCAGACAGGTTCAGTGCAAATTCCCCCCCCCCCCCCCAAAAGGAGAAATATCTATACCAGCAGAGTGTAGCCTCCCTGACATCTCAGATGCCCAGGTGAGAGCCGCCCTCTCCAAAGCTAAAAACACAGCATCAATGGGACCAGACGGTGTCCCGGGTTGCATGCTACATGAACTCCAAGAGGAACTAAACCCACACATAAGGCTGCTGTTTAATCTTAGCCTTACTACAGGATATGTACCCAAAGAATGGCGTACAGCAACAGTGGTCCCACTTCACAAAGGAGGTGCTTCTACGGACCCTGGAAATTACCGCCCCATAAGCTTGACAAACCTGGTCTGCAAAGCTATGGAGAGGATCATTATGGAACTCATAAACAAAGACATTGGGGACCTACAGACACTGGATCCTACCCAATTTGGCTTTGTCAAGGGCAGATCCTGCCTTTTGAATCTGGTCGACTTTTTTGAAACAGTCACTAAGGCCATTTATGAGGGTAAGGCAGTTCACACAGCCTACCTTGATCTTGCAAAAGCCTTCGACACAATACCCCACTAGGGCATCATAGACAAGCTCACCAGCTTAAATGTAAACCCATATGTCATAAGATGGGTTGCCAACTGGCTCAAGGACAGAACCCACAAGGTCAGAATTGCTGGAGCCATGTCAGACTCTAAGCCAGTCACAAGCAGTGTCCCACAGGGCTCGGTCCTGGGATCCCTCTTGTTCAGCATTTATTTTTCCGAGGTGCAAGCAAACATAGGAGGATTGTGGCTGACAAAGTTTGCAGATGACTGCAAACTGGGCTCCATAATTGATACTCCAGCGGACACAAGCATCCTTCAGAAAGGCTTCATAGAAACGGATAACTGGTGCCAGAGCCATGGCCTTAAACTGAACGCCAAAAAATGTATAGTCATACCCTTTGGGAAAAACAAAGTACCCACAAATTACTACATAGGTGGTAATCCATTAAGTATGGAAGAAGTAATCAGGGACCTAGGGACCCAAGTGGACAGTAACCTCTCATTTGACACTCACATTGCCAAGGTGGTTAGGAAGACCTTCTATATTACCCACCTTATCATGAAAGGATTCACATCTAGATCAAGAGAGGTCATTGTGCCCCTATACTCTTCCCTTATCAGGCCCATAATTGAGTACAATGCCCCATTTGGGATGTACCTTACCCGACACCTGCAGCAGTTAGAAAGACCCCAAAAGTACCACACCAAGAGGATCAAGGGTCTCAAACATATGTCATATGCTGCCCGGCTGAAGAAACTCCAGCTCTATTCAGTCGCATACCGCCTACTCAGAGGCGATCTATGCCTGACGTACAAGGCCATGTCCAATCCGGAATTAATGGACATGCTCCACCTCAGAAAATCCAAATCCACCAGAGCCATGAGAGCGAGAGATTTGAACCTCAACACAGAAATAAATAGGACATGCTGGAGGGACAGATTCATAACCCAGAGGCTCCCTACACTCTGGAACAGAATCCCAGTCCATGTTAGGCAGAGCCCCTCACTGACTCTCTTCAAGAGAAATCTTGACGAGTGGATGGGAGATCGTAGGTTTACCCCGGGGGTCATCTCTGTGTCACTACTAGACAGAGGCACAGTAAACTAAACCTTAAATGGGCATAGTATTCTCATTCCAAGGGGTGGCAAAAGCCACATACACTCTGGCTAGGCTTATAAATGCCCTAGGGCAGATAGCCTAGTATGAACCTATAAACCTATGAACCTAAATACTGAGTCAGAAACAAAATATCCTGGAATGGTATGGGGAGGTATTCTACTGGAGACAGTCCAAACTGTGTATTATGTACACCTGCAGCTGCTCATAAAGCAATCATTTATATTAATAAAAATATAAGGTATGCAGATTTATTTTATTGCATGTACACTTAGACACACACAAACATACACAGTAAAGTGCTGCAACATGGTGATGGCATATGCGTATACGGTAACCATTTGAAATGCTGGTACCTGCTGGAGGAAGTTCCAAAACACAGAGACTGAATGGCTGAAAAAAAACAGAAAAATATATTAGTTTTGGGAGTGTGGGGAGCTTGCCCCCAACATCGGGAGGTGCAGGGAGGTTTGCTTTACTGCAAAAAAGAAGTTTAAAGGAGAAGAGCGATGTTCAAGATTCGCTCTTTTCCTGGATTTTCAGGCTTTTTTTTTTGTCGTGTCAGCACTCAGCATTTCATATGCTGACATTTCACTAGTAAGCCCACATACATGGCTCATCCAGGTAAGCACTTGCAACTGTCAATGAATCTTAGCTGGTTTCTGAGTTAATTTTTAGTCTCCAACCAGTTTCATTCCATTTCATGTTTGGAATTTATCAACAATCTCAGCATGGTTCATTAAGGCAATCCAGCTCTTTTGTTCCAGTATTTAACTCTACTATGAATACATTTATTGGGGTGTGTGAACAAGAGATTAGAGAACACCTGCAAGATAGACATACTAAGAATTTTCACAATTTGACTCCAGCTCAGAAACAGGCTTTATTAACATTACTCATAACACACAGATAGTCATTAAATCTACTGACAGGGGGGGGGGGTGTTAGTAGTCATGAATAAGGCATTTTATCATGACAAATTAGTTGAATTGTTATCAGACACCTCCACCTTCATTCAAATTTCTCCTATCATTATTAATAATTTAACAAATAGGGTTAAAGATAGGCTAACATACCTGAAAGAAACAGATTTGATGGATGAAGAACTATTTAAGTTCTTATGGGTAGAACATCCTGTCATTCCTGTTTTTAAGGGCCTACCCAAAGTACATAAGGATCTGTAAAATCTCCCACTGAGGCCTATAGTCCCAGGAAGGGGATAGTTGATTGCAAATATTTCTATTTGGGTGGAATGTATGTTGAGACCAGCCCTAGCAGGCATAACTGAAATTTTGAAGGATACTGGACATTTTTAACAGCATTAAATTAGTGTATCAGAGTTAAAGGAGACAGAATATACACTATGGTGACATTAGACATAAGAAACCTTTTTACTGTTATAAGTAATGACTGTGGTGTGTAGCTATATCTCAATTGATGGATGAGTTACAATTGTATGATAAAGTGAAATGCAAACTTGTTACTGAGCTTTTAGTTTTAGTTTTGGAGCACAGTGTCTTTTCCTGTTGAGGGAGTTTTTATCGCCAGATACAAGGGGTAGCCATGGTCACCCCATGTGCCAACACATATACGAACTTGGTGTTGGCACATTGGGAAAGACAATACATAATACAACATCATGAATGGAGAGAAAAATTATGTTTCTACAGGCGTTTTGTGGATGACATTTTTTTGCTGTGGGAGGCAGATGAAGAGGAATTAATGAGATTCATAGATTATTTAGAGTCCACCACTACTTTTTTAAGATTTTCTGTGAGACACTCTAAAACAGAGCTAGATTTCTTGGATGTGAGGATTTTGCAAGATAATACGGGCCTTAGGACCACCCTTTATAGGAAGGATTGTTGGAAAAATAGTTAATTGACACAGGCTAGCATGCACCCTAGATTTACATTTGATAATACAGTTGTAGGACAACTTGGCAGGACATCCAGGCTATGCACAGAGGATAACATGTTTGAGGAAGAGATCAAACGGTTAAAACGTAACTTTGTGGAAAGAGGATATAATAAATATAGGGTGAATGAAGTCATCCAGGATAAAAAAGGGCAAAGGAAAGATAGAATGTGTCCATGGTTTGCTCAGGGCAGGACATATGAGATAAGTACATCTAATACTCAAATTTATGAAGAAAAAGTGATGCTTATGTTTACATATAGTAATAATATCCATGGTGTCTGTGATATAGTATGACAGAACTGGAAAATCCTGCTTTCAGATGAGAAAATAAAGAAAGTGGTAGGTGAGGTGCCATCTTTTGGATTTAGGAGGAATAAAAACCTCAAGGACCTATTGTGTCCTGAAGGAAAGAGAGAACATCAACTTACATATAGACATAAAGGGAATAGACCCTGTCGGTCTTGCAAGGCCTGTGCACTTATTAATTTGGATACTATGTTTGTGCATCCCATTACCAAGAAAGTTTACAACTTTAATGCTTATGCAAATTGTAGGACCATGAATGTTATATACCTGGCCCTGTGTAAAACATGTGAATGTTTTTATGTAGGGAAGACGAATTGCATGCTGAAGAATAGGATATTAAATCACCTATCTTCCATCAGAACAGAAAATGAACATAATGCTTCATATCAGCATGTTTCTAAGGACCAGGGCCATAGTTTTAAGTTCATGGTCATTCAATGCATACAGAAGGGCTTTAGGGGTGGGGATTTAGTAAATGAGACTGAATATCAGGAATCTAGGTGGAATATAGAGCTTACAGCACATAGGCCACCAGGCCTCAATGATGTAATCCCTCTCAAGCCAGCCCTAAAGAGTAGGCAGGTGAATTACTGATCCATGATTGGTTAAGACATTGTATAAAAGTGCACTTTTTATTGTTACTATCTCATGAAGGGAATTTGCCCGAAAGCGCTCATCACAGTTTATCAGTGTTTTAGCACTTTATTTTACTTTATTGTTTTATATGTGGCATTAACACATCAAAGTTTACTCAGTGGTTGTTGCTGCCTTTGTTTGCTACTTAATGATACAGAACTGGAGAGTATATCTTAGCCGGTATGTATAGGAAAAAAAACCCATTATGCTTTCACTATGATGGTGTCCATTGAAACGATAGTGGTATGAGACTACTGATATATACTTGGTCCAGTATGGTCCTAAATAATAGCCGAATGTATAACTTGTTTTATAGTGTTGAAAGCATAGATAATCTGCTTTTGCTATAATGAGCCCATTTGTAATTATGCTTACTCATTTTCCATCTGGCTCAAGTGTGTAATAGCTAGTTAGGCTATTGGACTTTGGCTGTCTTGGGAATCTCCCCTGAGATGTTTCAGCCAAATGGCACTCATATTTCATGGATATAGCCCCAATCCTGATGAGATGTTTTGTGTAGACTTTAATGGAAGTTATCTCCATAAGTCTGTTGGGTGGAAGGGCCTGAAAGTCATGGATTTCCCAATTTATGAATCAGATGCCCATTTAGGATTACAATAAAAGATCAGAATTGTCTATGAGTACAGAGAAGGAGCTAATATCTTTGAAATATTATAGTATATTTTGGCCCAACAGGGGTATAAGATTTTATATAAAATCAGATTAAGTGGGTGAGCCTAAATTTCTTCGAAAAGTTATTCCTTTAGTAACTCTCTTGCCCCCTTATGAGGATTTATTTTTCATAGGTTCGTAGCTGTTTACTAGCCTATTGATCACAAGGGCCTTTTTAAGCCTAGCTATGCATCCCAAATCTCTGACATGTTCTGAGACCCTTGATAAGTGTAAGCAGGGGCTTGGGAGAGGAAACATTTACAAGCAGGGGCCTTGAAGATGAACCGTTTACTGGTTGCCTGCTTCCATTAGAGACATAGGTATCAAGCCAGGGATGAATTTCCTGTTCTCCAGCCAATTATCCAATTTGCACTTGAACTGGGTTAGGGAAAAACTGTGCTTCACATGGATAGGGAAACTGTTCCAGAGACAGAGTAGTCTCTGGGATATATATATGTGTCTTTCCACCAAGTCCTATTTATATCACAGGCAAGGTTTAAGTCTTTAGAACAGGTAATTCTGGTGCTGTTTGTTTTGTGGATATGAAAGGGGGCACTGTACTTAATGATAAGTCTAATGAAAACCGAATACGGTGGAACAATGACTTCCTTGGACCTAGATGCCATACCTTTGTTTACAAGTTGGACAACATAGAATGATTTCATCACTACTGCAGACACATGATGGTCAAAGGCTAGATTACTGTCTATGTATGCCCCTACATCCCTGACTATCGGGTCAACTCTAAGGAGTCTATTGTCAATATGACAGCTGCCAGGGGTGGATGACTTCCTGAAGAATACTATTATGCATTTCTTGGCATTTAGTTGTAGTCCATGGCTCTGACACCAGTTGTTTGTCTGTGTCAGCCTTTCCTGGAGAATATTTGTGTCAGTGTGGGATTTAATGACAACTTCTAATTTACAATCATCTGCAAATTTAGTCAGCTAGAGACAACTGACAAGGGTTTTGACTTCAGAGAAGTAAATATCAAAAAGGAGCATTCCAAGGACCGATTCCTGAGGGATTCCATTTGTGACTGGCCTCTTTGTAGAGGTGGACTCCCCAATTATAACTTCCTGGGTCCTGTCTATGATCCAGTTGACTATGCACCGTGTGACATACGGGTTTGTACTTAATCTCTTGAATTTGTCAACAATGTCCCAGTGGAGTGTTGCGACAAAGGTCTTGGCCAGATCATGGTAGGTAGTGTAAACCATTTTGCCCTCATCCATATTTTTGGTGAACTTCTCAAAAAGTCCACAAGTTGAGTAGGCATGATCTGCCCTTGATGAAACCAAACTGGGTTGGGTCCTGTGTCTGGAGGGTTACTATATCACTATTGATCATTTCAATGATAATTCTTTCATGGCTTTGCATATAAGACTAGTGAGACTCATGAGTCTGTAGTTTCCAGGGTCTGTAGATGGCACACCTTTGTGCAGAGAGATGAGAGTTGCTGTTCTCCATTCATGTGGCACGAAGCCTGTTTGGACGCTACAGTTAAACAGCAGTTCCAGAGGACCTGATAGGTCATGTTTCATGCTATTCAGAATGCATCCTGGGATACTGTTTAGGCCTACAGTGTTCTTGGCCTTAGAGAGAGTATTAAGGACTTGTTCTCTAGTTGTAGCAGGGGGAGTTATATTTGATAATATTTCCTGAGGGAAGGCTGAAGGGTAGAGCGGGACAAAGTTGTAGCTGAATTTGTTGGCCACTAGGTTTTCTACATCATCTGGCTTTTATCCCTTTTAAATTTCTCCAATCTTTTCAGTTTCTAATATCATGAGAGGAATGGACCCCATTCCTAAGTCCAAGTATGATTAAAGTTCATGAAATTAGTATTGTTTCAGTCTTTGTTGTTAGCCAGAAATGCTCTTTGCAAAACCTACAGTGTGCTCAGTAATGACGTATTCTGCAATTCATATGGAGTTTCATGCATTGGTAACATATCTAAGTATGACTGTAAATTATTTTTTATAAGACATGTTGCTCCTACTACTATTGGAACTGTCTGGGCATCTGTCTTCCATATTGCCCTCGTTTCTGCCTGCAAATCCTGGTATTTTATGATTTTGTGTCTCCCTGTATGTTAGACACTGTAGTCACTAGGTGTAGCAATTTCAATACTACTACTGTCTTCTTTTCACAGACTACTATATCTGGTTTTATTTTTTGAATTGTTGGTAATGGGTGATATAAACTTCATCATTTTTTTGTAATGCTTTGTGTCTCATATTTCCTGTGCCTTTCAGTTACTTCAATATTATAATGTTTGCACAATCCGCAATGCAACAGTCTTGCCACATTATTATGTCTTTTAGTATACAGTCCTTCTGTCATTAGTACATCGCAAAAAGCAACAAGATGTGCAACCATTTCGAATTCTGTTTTACAAAACCTACATTTGTCTGTTTCTGCCACGTGTTCAATGGACTTTGTAAACCAGCATGTACGTAGTTCACTATCTTGGGCCACCAATAATAACCTTTCAATTTTTGGTTTAAATTCACCTCTCCTTAACCATTCCTGTGTTCAGTCCTGATCAACATAAGGTTGTTCCAATAGTTTTTTATACTTTCAAATATATTTATGCATATTCCACATTTCTTGCCTTCGCATCTGATCCTTCATCTTATATGCCTTCTTTTGTTTTTGGCACATTCAATTGCTGCCTGATTTTTATCTACTTCTAGTCTGATTTCCATTCTGGCTTGATACTGATGTGTTTCTGCTAAACTAAGCTGGAAAGCCATGTTAGACATTCTCCTCATGGTATATATGCAGTCCTACAATTACAGATCTATACATGTAATCAGTTTTAATGAGGCCCATGCCTCCTTCAAAACAGGGAATATATAGTCTTGGTATACAATAAGTTTTTTATAAATCATATGATGAGCAATAAGCATCCTTCCTGTTTTCCTGTCCAACTGATCCAACACATTTTGGGGCCACTCAATCACTCCAAAACTGTAAGTTAGGCCAGAAAGAGCAAATTGGTTTATAGTTTGGGCTTTGTTCCTATGTGACAATGTTGTTTTCAATATTAATTCTGGTCTTCTAGAATATTCCTTACTAAGTTGTATTTGTATTTGTTTGTGTATTATTGTCAATCCTTTATCAATTCCTAAATATTTATACACTCACTCTTGCTCAATTTCTTTTATATCACATTCCTGTCCCAGACTGATGTTTTCTTGGTGCTTCGGCTTTCCTGCTTTAAAGATTGCTTTGCACAATTATCTAGACCAAATGACACTCTTATATCATCTGAAAAAGTTTTGACCACTTGCAGTTGTGCTTTCAGTTCCTCATCTGATGAACTAGACAGTTTTAAATCATCCACAAAAAGAAAATGAAAAGTCTTTACACTTTGTTTTTTTTTTTTTTTTTTTTGGGGGGGGGGGGGGGGGCAAATTGTAGCCATGACCTAACCTGTTAGTAAACAGCTTATCAGGTTAAGAATAAAACAAAAGAGCAGCAGTGACAAAGAGTCACTCTGGAATATCCCCCCTTTGAATTTGTATCCCTGGAATAATATTGTCCTTTATCATGGCTTAACTGAAAAAGTGGTTTGCTACTGTTTCATGGTTGCTGTAATGTAATCGATCAGTATAGAGTGTCTCTTATACATTTTTAAGCACTCTTTTAGCCATGAATGTGGGATACTATCAAATGCTTTTTTTGTAGTCTATCCATGCCATATTTAGAGTCTTCCCCTTTTTACAGTTCTCTATTATGACTTTAACAACAAATTATCCTTTTTTCCACAACTTTCTTTTGTTACCTTCCTGTTCTATTGCCATGATTGAGTTTTCTTCTAAATGACTATAAACTTTGTCGGCATCAATTCCAGCGCATAATTTATACATTGTCGAAAGGCACGTTATTGGCCTATAGTTTTTAGGATAGCTTGCAGATTCGCTCTTAAGCAGGAGTATTGTTTTTCCTGTTGCTAACCAGATTGGTATCTTTTCAGGGTGTGCATATAAATAGTTCTTACTCATAGCTACATCTTCATGTAAAGATGTTAACACTTTTAGCCAGAAGTTAGGAACTGCATCTGGACCTGGGGTTTTCCAATTAGAAGCTTTTCTTAACTTTGTTTCAATCTCTCTGACCATTACTTCATCCCATTTAATATCCTGAATATTAAGTAGACCCTGAAAATTTAAGGATGAAGTATTTAGGCAAATATTCTGAAGTCAGAAACAAATCAAGCATTGCTTAATAAAAACAAAAAATTATCTTGTCGAGAATGATGAAAAGAGGTGAGTCCCATGAATGGTTACTACTAGTACTGGTCTCACCACGGCTTCATTCTGCCGTAATACAATGCTCCTTTTCTTCTTCTCTCACCATAAGCAAAACATTAGCACCAATCCCAAGATAGGAAGCATGCCAAAGCCTGTCTGGTGATCCACAGTCTTGTCCCAGATGGTGCAAGGGTCTGTAGGCTTTGTTGTAGCTTTTTCCTGGTAGATGCCATGAACAGCAACCCAACCAATCAGGAACATCAAGCTCAAACTCTCACTGCCCAACCAGAAACAATTCACGCTGCTCCTTCTCTCTCAAGGAGCAGAATATAAGCAAAGGTTCCAAGCTGTCGCCTATGAAGCAGTTAATATGCTTTGCAGTGATCAGCAGTCTCCAGAAATAGTGTCCCTGTACTCCTTCCCTCATCAGGAGAAAATAGAAGCACTAATCCCAAGATGACTACTGAGAGGCAGAATGTGGGCTCTTCAATAATTGGTGGCCTTGCAAGATGTTGCATATTATTAAAGGTAAGATTGAAAAATGGGTTACTATCCTAAGCACTGCAGTGTGCACTAAGCAGTTAGATACAAAAGAGGGGGAAAACTTAAGCTTAAGCTGTTTAAGTGGAGAGCCTCTAATTTTAAAAGAGCAAGACAGACTGAAAGGGGTTGGGCACTTTGTATTCTGGTTCTATGAAATACAGTGGGATGGCCAATAAATTTAAATAAACATAAAATAAAACTGCAGAGTAAAACACAAACCGAGCAGTCATAAAATAGAAATGTTTAATCAAAATCAAATTAAGAACAGGTAAGCGCTTTCACAACAGCTTCATTAGACCTTGAACAGCATACATTTAAACAGCACTAATATAAAGCAAGGCATTTAAAGAGTGGTTCAATTAAAATCATCCAATAAAAATACAGCAATTAACTATTCTGACATCAGTTCTTATGCAGTCTCACATGCAGCATTCAATATTAAGTAAACCAAACCAAGAATGTAAATATATAATAAACCTAATCAATTATGTAAATGATTTTTAACACTGGTTTTAATGATGCCTTTTCGTTTAAGCCTTTCCCTTGGGCACCCCTAAGTCTAATTATCCATCTTACTTCTCTGTTCTCTGTCATATTGCATATGTCACCTTGTCTAATACTTAATAAAATGTTATCAATAACCATAAATTTAAATGTATGTGATATACTATTATTTAAAGCATGCTTAGAAAGTGCATTAGCAATTGAACCTATACAGATATTATGTGAATATTCTCTAACATGGTCTTTTAACATCCGATCAGTCTTGCCCACTGGCTGTTTGGGCAATTTTTCCATCTCTTTCAACTTTCTGGTCTAAAAGCCCACCTTTGCATTATTCCTGCCTTTCCTGTAACGAGTCTAGTCCAGATACAGTTTTGCTGTATCCAGGATTGTATGCAAGCTTCTAAGCCCCCCCCCCACAAGCCTTTCTGTGTTGGAGGGAAGCCTTCTATCTTATCAGTGGGAGTGGTAAGGACTAGGTAGCCTATCTACCACAAGAGGAGTGGTTTCTGGCCCAGAAATTGTAGTTTATTGGCTGTTTGGGCAGTTTTTCCATATCTTTCAACTTTCTGGTTTAAAGGCCAGCGTTTGCACTTGTTTCCTGCCTTTCCTGTAACTAGTCTAGTCCAGATACAGATTTGCTGTATCCAGGACTGTTTCTAAGCTTCTGGGTGCTGCCAAAGTCTGCTCTTCAATTTTTCCCTTAGATCTGCTAGTTCTCTCCTCTCCTGCACTTTTACTAGCTTATTAGTCTAGCACTTTACCAGACTTCTTGTAGCAATTATTGTAGCACACAAAAGTGCTACCAGCACTAAACGTTCTACAAGGAAACAGCTCTAGTACTTATTATTAACCAGTAACCTAACCTCTAACTAGTATTTAACAAGATTTCCTTCTTAGTACTCTATAAGAGTATTCTTACTCAAACATGCTATCCTCCACTGTACTAGATATAAATTATAACGTGTGTACATCTGTAAACAAGGCCAAAAAAAAATGTTTATATTCTGTTTGTTATTTGCATGTAATATATGATATGTCACTGGCTATGCTTGGAGCTTTTCTCCCCGGGCCTCTACTGAAAATGGACATATATCCTGTTAGACTAGCCTGGTCAATAAATGTAAAATAAATAAATAAATTATTAATGCACACCCCTCCAAGCATTTCTAAAGGTCAGGTCCCCTTCTTCTATTAACCTGGTGAACTTGGACATCCTAAGGCAATGTAGCAACTGCCTCATGCTCACTGACAACCCTCTCCTATTACCTCCCAACACTCAGACTTGTGAGAGATCCACTCATATATCCAAATTGGGAGCCACACACTCTCTAATCAAGACCAGAATAGCTGGTCAAGAGGAGAAGGTCAACACTTACACCACACCACATGGAACACATAGCCCTCCAGAACACACACCAGCACTGCCTCCACATAAAAACACAAACCACATACCCACCTTCGCAGAAGCTCTCAATAAAAATCTACCCAAACAGCAGAGACCTCCAAGGCAGAAATGCACTCAACCATCACAAAACAACACTAATCACGAGACACATAACTCTCCTAGATAGTGTGCCAATCAAACAAAGCCCCTAAGGCAAAACAGCATGCCCAACACACTAGTCATAGGTGACACTGATGTCCCACTCACTAGGTTGAATAAGGAGAAAGTAACAGTCAGCTGCATGTCAGGTGCCAGGATCCACGACATAATGCATGCACTCAGGTCCTTCAACAACAGGTACAAATATGACTCTGTCATTGCACATGTGGGTGTGAATGACCTGAAATGCACCTCTCTGGGCTACATGAAAGGAGACATGGAGGAGCTCTCGGATTATGTAGACCAGGTGGATATGACCCTAGCCCTGAGCAGCATCCTACCATCACTCAGAATGATACCACAGTAAAAGCAGAAAATGATCAATTTTAACAATTGGTTACATTTCTTGTGTCATTCTAAGGGGATCCAGTATCTGTCGGTCTGGGATGACATGATTGACAGACCTCGATGCTTTGCCAGAGATGGCCTTCATCTGTCACCCCTGGGCTTCTGGATACTGGCCAAGGATCTTGCCACCCCCAATAGTACCTTTTTTAGGTGGTGTTCCAAAGACCAAATTACCACTGTAACAGCTACAAACAAATGCAATCTGAGGGTCATGCTGCTCAATGCTAGAAGTTTAAATCTCAAAATGCACTTGCTCGAAGCACTCCTTAAAATGGAGAACATTGACATTTGTGCTGTAACAGAGACCTGGTTCAAGGCAGCAGAAAGCACCCCTGCACTAGCTGGCTATAACTCATTCCACACCTTTTGGCCTCAGCTTAGACCGAAGCTCCAAAGGTGGTGGTGTTTTCACATTCATAAAGGATACACACACCTCCAGACTGGTAGCCCAACATAATGCATCAGAGATACTTCAGGTGCAGCTAACATTGGGTATGACAGCGATTCAGGTCATAGCCTGCTATAGGTCCCCAACCATGTCCCAAGACTCACACTCCATGTTCCTAAGCACACTGGAGAATATTACGGTCCAACCTAACACTCTAATACTGGGCAACTTCAACTACCCCTCCATTAACTGGGAAAACTACTCATGTACCAATACACTTGCCTAACATTTCCTAGAATTCATTAATTCCAATGCCCTGGACCAGCTCATTCTTACCCCCACTAGAGGTAGCAACATCCTTGACTATGATCATTACTAACATGGGCAACTGTTGCTCTACACCAATAGTCAATTTCTCCCCTGGTTACATATGACCACAAACAAATCACCTTATAAATCTACACCCCCCCCCTGCAAAGGTAACTACCATGAAAAACTTCTCCAAAGCTAACTTTGGGCTCCTAAAAACAGAGGCAGCTAATTTCACAGTACCCATGCAAATGGAGAATAGTTGCATGACTGCCAAATCATACATCAATGCACTGTACAAACACGTACACAAATGCATGGATCTCTCCATACCCAATAGAACGAAGATGCTCTCCTCCAAAAAAAGGAAGCCAATCTGGTGGTCCCCTGCCATAAACAAACTACAACAGAAGGAGGAAACTGATGTGGAATAAGGTGAAGTCCCAAGACTGGAAAAACTCCCTTATCGGCCTCAACAAAAAGTAGAGATCCCTCATGAAATCCTCTAAAGCTAGCTATGAAAACAGATTTGCAGCAAATAGTAAAGACAACACAAGGCCTTCTATAGTTATGTAAAGAATCTTAGCGGCAATACCCAGATTTGCTATGAGTTACTGGACAATGGTACCTCCTATACCGAGCCAACATATATTGCCAATATACTGTCAGACAGATTTAGTGCCAACTTTACCCCTCCCCCCAAAGGACCAATCACAATACCAGTAGACTGCCAGGCACCCAGTATTACTGCTGCACTGGTTAAAACATCACTATCCAAGGCCAAGAATACATCTTTTATGGGACCTGACAATATCCCTGACTGTGTTCTACATGAACTACAGAGTGAACTGGCATCTCACCTGTGTGCCCTGTTCAATCCCAGCCTCACCTCAGACTGTGTCCCTATCAAATGTCGCACTGCTATTGTCATCCCTCTCCACAAAGGAGGAGTCACTACAGAACCTGGGAACTATCACCCCATTAGCCTGAAAAGCCTGATTTGCAAAGCTATGGAATGCATCATCATGGATCTAATGAACAAGGATATAGGGAATCTCCAAACTCTGGATTTGTGAAGGGTAGATCATGCCTGCTCAACTTGGTTGACTTCTTTGAGTCAGTCAACAGAGCTGTGGATGAAGGCAAGGTGGTTCATGCAGCCTACCTTGATCTGGCCAAGGCCTTTGATACCATTCCCCACTCAGGAATCATAGAAAAACTCACTAAGCTAGGCATAAACCACTATATCACTAGGTGCATTGCAAATTGGCTCACAGATAGAACCCACAGTGTGAAAGTAACTGACTCCAAGTCACACTGCTGATCAGTCATGAGTGGAGTCCCACAGGGTTCGGTCCTGGATCCTCTCCTGTTTGGTATCTACTTCTCTGAAGTCCAGGCCAACACGAAGGGACTCTGGCTGTCAATGTTCACAGACGATTGCAAGTTGGAAGCTATTATTAACTCCCCAAGTGATGTTGACATCCTACAGAAAGGCCTCACTGAGACCGACGACTGGTGTCAGAACCATGGCCTTAAGCTCAATGCCAAAAACATGTGTCGTTATCCCCTTTGGGAAAAACCTGCTTCCCATGAATTACCACATTGATGGTAGTCTACTGAATACAGAAAGTGTTATAAGAGGTCTGGGAACACAGGTTGACAGCAACCTCTCTTTTGACCACCACATTGCCACTGTGGTTAGAAAGTCCTTCTATGTGGCACATTCCATTACTAAGGGTTTTGGATCCTGGAAGAAAGAGGTCATTGTCTCCCTCTACTCTTCCCTCATTAGGCCAATCATTGAGTACAATGCCCCATTTGGTATGTACCTCACTAGACACCTGCAACAACTGGAGAGGCCGCAAAAGTACCTACAAAGAGGATCCTAGGCCTTAAACACTTGTCCTATATGGACAGACTCAAAAAATTCCAACTATTCTCTGTCTCATATCATCTACTTAGAGGCGATTTCTGCTTGACTTACAATGCCATGTCTGACCCAGCTCTGTTAGAAATGCTGCATCTAAAGAAATCTCAATCCCTCCACACCACATGGTCCAGAGACCTCAACCTCACTGCCACAATCAACAGAACGTGCTTGGAGGGACAGGTTCATACCCCAGAGACTGCCTATGCTATGGAATAAACTTTCCATACATGTCAAACAGAGCACCTCACTGGCCCTCTTCAAGAGAAATCTTGATGAGTGGATGGAAAACAGAAAATTCACTCCTGGGATCACTCCAGTGGCTCTACTCAACAGAGGCACTGGTAACTAAGGTCGGGTGTCATGATGCCAGGGTAATCCTATGGGTTAGACTTGTAAAGGATCCAGGGCCATTAGCCTAGTACACACCTATAAACCTATGACGCTATAAAAAGATTGACATAGCGTACATTGTGCAAGGTATACAGCATGTTGTGAGGTACAATCTGCACTAATATTAAAAAAAAATTTACGCAAGTATCTGGATAAATAAAGAAACCTTAGCTATCTATGAATTCACAATAGTTACAATTCAAACAAGCTTTAGTAATTATTTCAACAGAATTTTGCTCATAATCAGTAAAGCTTCTTGGATAACATAAGAATCTTTTTGGGGATTTTTTACTCTTGTAAATAAAAGATGAATGTTCACCTATGATTTCTCTGATCCATGAGTCAACAGTAAGAATTTCCCAGTCCTTACTAATAATTTCAGTAATATCTTTTATATCATTAGTACAAAACAACGTAAAACTAACTTGTTTCAAACTTGTATTTTAATAGGTTTATTTTGAAAATCATGTTTATCAGAAAAAAAAGGAAAACCTATATTCTCTCTAAGTAATGGTATTTGTGTTAAAGTATTATTAATTTCAACTTCACTATAGCCTCTAGCAGTGAGCCTACATTTAAGTTCAGAAATTTCCATATTAAAGAGTCCCTCAGATGTGCTAAGTCTGGAGACTCTTGGACCTTGTCCTTTTAAAGTATTCTTAAAAATATGACAATGGTGCATACTGTGTTCTATGTAAAAAGAGTGTTCTTATGAAAAGGTTATCTATAAATTACTGTATCCAAGGTACCATCACTCAACATTTTTACATATATCCAAATAATTAATTTCCTTGGAAGAATAACTCATGGAAAATTTCAAAAAAGTTGTAGTCCCACTTATATAGTCTAAGAAGGTAAAAAGTTCATATTCTTTACCTGTCCAAATCAAAAGCAAATCGTTGACAAACCGACAATAAAAAGGAACAACTACATTGCATTGTTCCTTATTAAACATGAATTCTTCATCCCATAAAGCCATGACTATATTGGCATAGCTATTTGCACAAGATGTGCCCACAGCTATGCCATCAACGTGTAAGTAATATTTATTGTCAAAAGTAAAAAGTAAAAAAGTAAAAGGATTGGAAAACAAGACTGGCCTGTAAAGAAAGCAAGTGGCAGATTTTAACTGATTCCACCAGGAATCCAGGTATTAACGATTTTATAAGTATAAAACCATTTTTAATTCTTGATATATAATATTTTTATGGCTGCAATATTTGATGAAATGTAAGTACACATAGTGAATTTAATTCATGTTTTAGTATTTCAATCACAATACCATATAAATAATTATTTTTAGTGACTTTTAAAATCAATATTTATAATTATATATACATTTGTATTTACTTTTGGTATGTATATACATAAATCACCAAGATTTATATGTTTTTTATATAGGTCCAATATTAGTTATGTTACAAATGGAGTACTGTTTCTTTAAATTGAGTAACAAAGTTTTGGCGCCAAAACCTGTTTTTAAATGAGTTAATTAAATGTTTTGCACTAGTTCTGATGAAGTATGCGATGGTGCAGATGAAAGCGCTCAACTAGTGCTTAAGGAATGCTATCGTTGTAATAAAGGATTTATTTTCAGTCTACAGCCTTTTTGCTTCCTATGAGTTTGGAACTTCTGAGTTTGTTTACATAGCAATTGTGCTAGTGCTTCATTTGCTTCCTGCAAGTCTGGAACTATTGAGTTTGCCAAGGGAAGCTTCTTGTGTTTTTCTAACTACAAAGTATTGGATTGGGTTTCTCTACCACAAGCTAAACGGATAGTCAGGACTTCCTGAGCAACCAGGCATTTGCTCTACAACATTTCATCAGCTTTTACAAACATTCTAAGGTACTTTTTATGGTTGTTGTGGTCTCCCACACAGACTGTTGTGAGTTGTGTTCAAGTTACTTTGCATCATTTGGAAGAGTTACAGGAATGTATATGCCTGGGATATAAACAGATTTAGTCCTACTTTACTTTTGAACTTCTAAACATCAGTGTATAACAGTGTATGAGTTTGGAACTTCTGAGTTTGTTTACATAGCAATTGTGCTAGTGCTTCATTTGCTTCCTGCAAGTCTGGAACTATTGAGTTTGCAAAGGGAAGCTTCTTGTGTTTTTCTAACTACAAAGTATTGGATTGGGTTTTCTCTACCACAAGCTAAACGGATAGTCAGGACTTCCTGAGCAACCAGGCATTTGCTCTACAACATTTCATCAGCTTTTACAAACATTCTAAGGTACTTTTTATGCTTGTTGTGGTCTCCCCACACAGACTGTTGTGAGTTGTGTTCAAGTTACTTTGCATCATTTGGAAGAGTTATAGGAATGTATATGCCTGGGATATAAACAGATTTAGTCCTACTTTACTTTTGAACTGCTAAACATCAGTGTGTAACAGTCTTCTTGTTACACTTTAGTTCAACATCTTGCCAATTTGGCGAAGCAGTGAGGTTTCTGTGGATTTATAAGGAGTGTTTTTTCATCGTTTTTTCGTTCTGTTTTATCAGTGACATAATTCAAGTTTCATATATCCGTGTCATTTTTTGAACTTTAGTAGCTATCCCAGCTACGGTCCACCACTAGTCTATCTGCAGGATCTGATTATATTTCTATAAATAAGCTAATCAAATCTATAAACATTTGATCATAATTACTATGCTTAGATATGTATTTCCTAACATATTCTATGCCGGTCTCATTTGGTATCACAGTAAAGAGTGATTATACATCAAGAGTCACAAAATGATATTTAATACAATCTAATTTGGTGTTAAAATAATGAAATAAGTAATTCAGAAAATGTCTAGTATCACTTAAAACATCAACATTCATATTAAGTATAGGCCTTAAATGCCTTTCAATATACATTGAAAAAGTAAATGTTGTTTTTGTATCTTTCGGCTTTTCCCGGTTAGGGGTCGCCACAGCGGAACTCCGGTCCGCTAATGATTGGCAGTAGATTTTTACGTACTGAGTTGCCAGCCCTGACGTACAACCTTCAACGAAGGTATGCCCATTCACGCATGTTTCCACATAGAAGACACTTTAACTGAGAATCGAACAGGACAATGTCTTATTGTGAGGTGACAACACTACCACAGCACCACCACCGCGGTTCATATATTGAAAAAGTAAATAACAGCAAATAACACTTCCAGCAGCTCACAGCAGAGCCTCCAAATCTACAAAAGCCACAGTCTTTCTTAAAAATGTTTATTAGGTAAGCACTTTCACAAACAGTAAGTTTGCTTCCTTAGACCTTAATAAAAACAGCCATAAAACTCATATTTTTAACCCCCCCACACATTTTAAACCAGCCTATAACTAGTAATTTCTAATTAACAACAAGTAACCCATTCATTGCCAAGTCACATAGAGAAAATACAGGCATTAAAATACAGGCAATAAAAGTGTATCAATGACAAACATACTGAAAAATAGAATTATACACTGCTTCACTTTATTTCGTTAATCTTCTATTTTTCAGCTTGGATGTAATAGTTATGCAGTCATTAATTCCCTTCCCCAAGTGTGCACTAAATTTTATTATCCATTTTAATTCTCGTTCTTCAGTGATTTAATTAATGTTTCCTAACCTGATATTTTCATGTAAAATCTCCAAGACACTGAACTTAAAATGGTGCTGACTGCCTAACTCCAGAATGTGTTTGGCTACAGCACTATATACATGCCCCCCTCTCAAACAATGCATGTGGTCCCTAATCCTCTCTCTTAACCTTCTGTTGGTTTTCCCAATGTAAAATGAGGCACAAGTGCAGCAGCAAGCAAGACAGACCAAGTTCCTGGAGTTATAGTTAGCATCTATCTCTAACACATAAGATCTACCAGTGTCAGGATGTATGAACTCTGTCCCTTCATGAATATATTCACAGAAATAAAGTGAAGCAGTGTATAATTCTATTTTTCAGTATGTTTGTCATTGATAAACTTTTGTTGCCTGCATTTTTTAAAAGTATGAGTTTTATGGCTGTTTTTATTAAGGTCTGAGGAA
This sequence comes from Protopterus annectens, assembly GCF_019279795.1. NCBI lineage: Eukaryota > Metazoa > Chordata > Ceratodontiformes > Protopteridae > Protopterus > Protopterus annectens. Next base: position 470,953,515 of record NC_056750.1, read on the forward strand.
GCAAACTACTGTTTGTGAAAGCGCTTACCTAATAAACGTTTTTAAGAAAGACTGTGGATTTTGTACATTTTGAGACGCTGCTGTGAGCTGCTGGAAGTGGTTTTTGCTGTTATTTACTTGGTTTGTTACTATACAGCAGCATTCTTCTGTGTGGATTTTTGATTCTATATATTGAAAAAGGTTCAGTGGACCATTTACATTCCACTACTATAGGTCTTAAGGGCGGGTTTATAAGGTTTTTATGAACCTTGGGTAAACCTTGAATTACCAGTATCAAAGGTTTTTCAACTAGCAAAAATTTAAACAGGTCCACTGATATTAATCTACTTAGTAAACAGTCATTCAAGGTATTAAAAATTCTATTTAACTTTCTTATCTTGTTAGTGTCAATTAATTTATAAAAAGTAGTATCATTCAACATCGGATTCATCGGGTCATAATAATGCTCCTTATCCATTACAACATTCGGACCACCTGTGAACCATACACAAAGTCCAGACCATGAAAAGCTCAAACAGCTCACTCCAGATTTAAAAAGAAAACCACGTTTATTGATATAAAGCTTGTGTAAGCGCTTTCATCCCAAATTAAATTTAAACAGGTCTGATGAAGTTCCTGTTTAAATTTAATTTGGTACGAAAGCACTTGCACAAGGTTTATATCAATAAACATGGTTTTCTTTTCTAATCCAGAGTGAGCTGTTCGAGCTATTCGAACCACCTTTATCAGCTGGTCTAATTACAATTGTAACATCATTTTATAATGAATGTAAAGCTACTATTTCATTATAAGTAAGATTGGAATATCTCTTACTATTAATGTAATTACTTTCAGTATAAAGACAGTAAATATCATTTTCAACCATTTTGCGAAAAACATCTTTTAAAAGGGTGTGAAGTTGGAATAGAAGTACTAGGTGGTTTATATGCATTGGTGTCATAAATGGCATTATTACTGAATTTGAATTTCAAAAGAACATTTCTAATAAACAGTTTTACATCCAAAATAGTATCAGTCAGATCACACCATTGTGATGGAATAAAAGAAAGTTCTTTCTCTAGTAATTTCAACTCATCTGACGTCAGTACAGAGAGTGCTTACCTGTTCTTAATTTGTTTCTGATTAAACATTTCTATTTCATGACTGCTTGGTTTGTGTTTTACTCTGCGGTTTTATTTTACATTTGTTTGACAGTTATTGTGTTTTACCATAGAGTATTTATTTCCTTAGACAGTTTTGTATCTGGTTTAATAATAAATATAAATAGTTGAAGGGGAGTGATTTCACAAAATGATAATTTTATGCTTACTCACAACAGCCAATGAAAATGAGGGAAGGTCAAATTAATATAAGGGACAGGCAACTAGAAAGACAGTTCATAAGAACACAGCAGCACCAGGGTGGGAGGCTGGGAAAATTTCTGTGTAACTCACAAAAGAGACAGCTGTGGTCTATTTTCAAGTTTTAATATGCAATTAAAAGCAGAATACAAGTAAAACACATTGTATAGAAAAGGTCTGAGTCCCTCATCAGGTTTAATTCTAAATCCTTTTTCTTTATTTATAAATGATTCTCTACTGTGAAGTAAAATAAATTAGGAGGACACAGTTCATATTACATTTATGGTATGAGTAAAATAATTTACATTAATATAGATGGACTGGCACTTGGTGTGAACCAAGATTTTAAGGTGCAATATTTTGAAATGCACCAAATAAATATAAAAGTTACAGTGTTTCTATAGATTACATCCCTTGCTGCCATGATATATGGAACAGTCTCTGTGGAAAAGCAATTATGTGAGTTAAAGTCATTATTTACTGTGAGCAGTTCAGTTTTAAGCAACTCAGTAGTTGAGATATACACCCGGCATTTAGGTTATCTTCTGATAACAGGACAGGCACAGTTTATTTGTAAGATGGGTATTAGGTTAGGTATTAGTGGACATAACTAGTTATTGTGGCACTCTACCCATTTACAAGCACAGTGTACAAGAAAGCTAATTTGACTATAGTAGAAAATCACAAGTAATAAAATTATTATTGCTTTACAAAGCTTTAAATAAGAGTGAAAGATAATTATGAATAATACAATTTTCTGGTATGTCAAATGCATAGACGATAATTAGAGGTTTATTGCTGAGAATTTTAATTATGATGATCAGATATATACTGGGTAGAAAGAATGCTTTTGGTATCAGTGGGAGATAGGTGTGCAACATTTGATTAAAACACAATAATATACAAAGATTTTTTTTGCAGAAGGGCACAAGTCAAAAATATTAGTTTTGTTACATTTTAAATGAAGTCTGATTAAAGACCAGATGGCAAATGAATGCATATTTACAATTTTGTTGCAAAGATTTGAATAAAAACATCTTACAAAACAAACCAAAGCTTTCAAGTATTTTGGAGTGGTGATGGGGTGAAGACAAACAGGGAATATTAAAGCAGTTAATAAACATCAGTATTACTTTACTTACTAGCAAGGTTGCCATCCAAATTTAAAACGGAACAAATATCTGATCTAATACTGTACTTCACATAACATCATAGCAAGTTTAAGCAAGCTATATGTTTTTCCCAAAAAATACATGGATTAGAAATTTTCACTTCTAGTCCGACTAGAAAGGAATGGTTACTCTTCCATACAAATGTACTATCTTTGTAAGTCAAGCCAGAGGTGCACTTACATATGCTGAACAGATCCATCAACACAGAAATGCATTCTAAGACACTTAACTATCTTGACAGTAGAAATGGGCCACTAAACAGGCATATTCAAAAATGAAATGATTTACAGCACTTCATAGAATACAGTAACCAAGCCAATAAAAACATTTCAAAATCTTTCAGTACAACACCAAATGAGCAGAGTGCATTTTCTCATTTTGTATATATGTTTTTATTTATAACTGGGTTTTAAAAACAGTGGGAGTAATGCTTAAGCAAGACTATGCTATCGTTTTGTTCAGATATTTATTTAACCTGTACTGTTGTTTTTAATATATAATAAGCAAGTCAAAATAGATTTAAGTAAAGTGAAAAAATAAATGACTACTTACTGAGTAAAATTATTCTTCCTTTTTGATGGATCAATCAGACGTAGGGTATCTCTTATTACTGCTACTTTCACTTCTTCATCTACTGGACTTGGAACATATTCAAACACACCTGGTGAAATCTGTGATTTACAAACAGAGATTAAGGAACTAAGTACAGTAGAGAAGACAGAGTACCTCAAGTAGTAAGCAAGACAAATCAACTTAAAATCTGTTTGCAAGTGATAAAGATTCATCACATATGCAACAAATCATATGCAATCAAAAATCTAGCAAGCCAATATATAATATGAAATTATTAAAACCTTCAGACAAGAAAATTATTTCTAGAGCTATATGGTAAAAGAAAATCATGACTGAAAATACTGAAAATTACACTTTAACTGTGCAACTGGTTTTATCTCCAGATTTTTTAAAGAAAAAAAGGATTGTTAATTTATGCATTTCTCTGTGTTTGTTAATTTGGGAATTCTAGCTGGGCAGACCCCATTTATAAGGGAACTTCAAGAAGGAAAACTCAAGAAGGTACAGTGCAGTTTGATTCACATAAAAACATAAAAATTAATATACACACATCAAGATGTAATGTACACTATGAAGTAATGACTGGTAAAATCAATCTTAAATATGCAATTTGTACAAATTTTGAACTGGTGGTGGAAAAATAATTGAGGGAAATGTTGAAATATAATAGAGTGACCCCAAATGTAACTACTGAGGAAAAGAATATTCTATATGATTTTATGGAAAACAAAAACCTTAGAACTATAAAACCAGACAGGGGTGGCGGGGTTGTTTTAGTGTATCATATCAGCTATGAAAGCAAAATGTTTGACTTGCTCAATGTTGAAGAGACATACGCTAGAGTTTCCTTGAATGAAGTCAACATTGCCTACAAAAAGATTTCTGTGTGTCTAAATGATCTAGTGATAGAGGGGCTCATAGACATTGAGACTCATAATTTTTTAAATGTCGACAAGCCCAGAGTACCCTCTATCTTTGGCATACCCAAGGTCCACAAAAGTATTACTGACCCACCGCTTAGACCTGTTGTCTCTGCGGAAGGATCAGTAACTGCACCTTTGGCAAAATATATAGATTATAATCTAAAAAACACAGTTTTCAAAAATGAGAATATTCTCAAGGATTCATGGGATTTTGTAAGACGCATAAGCAATGAACAACAATCCAACACAAGTACTTTCATTACACTTGATGTAGTGATTTATTCACGTGTATTCCACATGATGTGGGGCTTGCTTGGTTTGAGGAATTCATGGCCGATTGTGGGGATATTCCCTTTGGTGTATTTCGCACTTGTCTAATTTTAATGGACCTAGTCCTTAAGAATAATTTTCTTTTCTTTCAGGGAGAATACTATAAACAATCGAAGGGCGTGGCAATGAGGACACACTGTGCCCCTACCTAAGCTATTATTATTCTCCTATATTGGGAAAACAAATATGTGTTCACCTCAGAATTTAAGCAATAATGGAACCTGTATGGGTGTTGTTTAGATGACATCTGTATTTTTTGGACTGGTACTGATAATCATTTTTTCGAATTCCTTGAATACATTTCTAAGAGTACTAAGTTCCTACAATTTACATATCAGCTTAACAATAGTGAGTTAAATTACCTTGATGTTAACATTCAAAGGGTGGACAATGGTTTCAAATCTAAAATTCACAGAAAGCAGACATTCTCGAATTCTTATCTTCACTATGCTAGTACCCACCCCCCACACCAAAAAAGAGGGGTAATAAAAGGTTAACTGGTCCGGGCTAGCAGAATGACATCTGACGACCAGGATTTTAAAAGAGAATGTGATTTTATAGTAGAAATGTTCAAAGCCAGAGGGTACCCTCCAACACTTTTGAATGATGTATTAACAGAAGTCATGGATGGTAGAGAGTCTAGGTTTGCCCCTATTTTGGGTAAAATTCACCCCTCTGATTATGCAAGGCTAGGCACGAAGATAGAAGGGGCGTCTTACCAATCTGCTTTGACTATCACATATGATGATGAAACAAATTTGGTCAAACAAGTTATAGACAAGGAGTGGAAAAAATGTGCAGCCTCATCAGATTTAAATTGTATATTTGACAAGCCACTTAAATGTGTGTACAAAAAAGGACGAAATATCAAAAATATTTTGGAAGGAGGTTCCCATTATAACAATTTTGGAACTCTCATTAGTAACAAAAAAGGGACACACAAATGTGGAAGTTGTACCCAATGTAAGTACATATGGACTGGGGACATGTTATATTTAATATGTAGAAACAAGTATATAATTACTAGAGGGTATGCAAATTGTAATACCACAGGTGTGGTACATATTGTTTTGTGTGGGGCATGTGACTCCTTCTATATGGGTAAGATGGAAAGGAGGTTAAAACAAAGAATGTATGAACACCTTTATGATTTAAGGAAGAAAAATGATAATGATGCCCTGTACAAACATCATCAGGCATGTCCAAAAGCAGAGTATCAATTTTTTGTGATAGAGGTGGTCCCTATAGACCCCAGGGGTGGGCCATGGGAGACCAGACTCGAATACAGGGAACTATATTGGCAGTTAGTCCTGGATGCTTGCAACAATTCAGGACTTAATGATATGGTGTCTTTAAAACCTGTACTCAAGCTCAGGCAAGGGTCCCTGTGGATTTTCAAAACCACATCTTTCCACCCTTCTGACCTTTTGGGTATGGTCTGGTAGGAGTGGAAAAACAGACTTCAACATCAGAGAGCATCTTGCCTTCCTGCTGGCACCTGGTAAGCATGTATTTCACCTGAGGCCCAAAGAGAGAGGAGCCATCAAAGGGGGTATTGGTGAAGGATGCTCTGAAAGGTTCCGCAAACTGACACAGCTGCAGCCAAGAATGTCTCCTAAGAACTACTCCTGTTCCTGCAGCTCTACTCACTCCATCGGCTGCATATGAAATAAGCCTTATAGAGGAGTTGACTACTGAATTAAGAGTCACAAGCTTGGTAGCTACCTTAGCTGAAGCTCCCTCAGTTGTGGGATCTTGTAGGGTATATCCAAGCTCTTTTAGGAGATCCCTCTGAAGCCTAGTAAAATGGGAAAGATAGTTCAGGGACATAAGGGAGAAGGTCGCTGATGAAAACATTCGCTTTCCATATCTGTCCATCATACGAGAGTCTATATTCGGTGAATGGACAGATGAGGAGGTTTCAGCTAACTCTCTCTTTGTGGCTGCTGCTACCACCATGACATCAACTGGGACACCTTTAGTTAAGAATTGTTTGTCTTGGAGAATTGTGATGAATTTATTGGGTCTCCGTAGGACAGATTCCATGGAATCTAAAGCTGACCAAGCCTTTCGAGACACTACAGACATGAGTGGATCAAAAGGCGGAGACACCCAGGAGGTGGAAGGTCGGGAACCAAATGCATCCACGTATACAGACTCATCCTTGGAGGGGGCCAGGGAAGTCCAGCTATGCCTCTGCCTGTGAATCTCAAGGATGTCCGAAAAGGAAACATCTTCAGAGGAGGACCTTGGGGACCCCTCTGATTCATCCAGGTCTGTATCTGAGGTGACAGACTCAGGGGAGTCTAGGTGCTTTCTCTTGCACTTTTTCTTCCAGGGAGCCTGCTCAGAATTCTCTGGTAAGCTTTGAAAGAAGAGGGTTCACCCAATGGGGTGTCCTGGGGCATAGGTTCCCTACGCTTTGGGGCTGGAGCAGAGGTTGTCACAGGCACTGAGGGGGATGGAGCCGATGGACCCGATAGTGGAGCCATCTGTGGGGACAGCACTCTCCGCATGACCTAGAAAGTGCCACGGTCTCGACACAAGGAGAGCTCCAGCTCCGAAGAAACAGGAATAGCACCCTGTGCCAAGGCCGATGTGGGAGCCGAGCTCAACTGAGCCGGCGCTCCGAGAGGGACAGCGGGGTCGAACAAGGGTCCAATGCCACTTCCCCCCTCGGAGCCGATGAGAGAGCTTCAGCACCCAGATACCTCGATGGGAGGAAGAATAGAGGTAATTGGAGCCAACGTCGGAGCCAATGAGGATGTTATTGGAGCCGAAGGAGCCACTATCGGAGCATCCATGGACTCCGGCTCCGAACTAAGTATTGTTGGAGGAGGAATCGAAATTGAAGCGGATGGAGTTGAAGCCTGTTGAGGTGGGCTTGAAAGCATTTTAGCAAGGGCCTGTGACTTAAACAATCTACTGACCACTCTCTTCATATCCTGATCCAATAACCTTGAGGATCGAGAGGAGTGGGAAAATGAGCGATGACTGGACTTGCTTTGGAGTAATGGTGATTGTGGCACCAAGCGAATTGGCTCCAAAGAAGGAGACCTTGCTCTTTTGTGACTCCGAGACGGCTCCGAAGTAACAGTTGGAGCCGACGGAGGGGTAGTCTTCTCGGTGCCAGCCGGCACCGACACACTTGATTTGTCAAGCTCACAGGTCGGTTCCAAACAAGGAGCCGACAGCTTGACTGGTTTTAAAGGTTTCACTGGCTGAGATGCTTTAGCCGGAGAATCCTGTTTTAGTAATCCAGGGAGGATAAGCTTGTTTTTC